>NC_046172.1:50301998-50444421 GCF_011064425.1 Rattus rattus
TCAAGAGGCCAAGAAAATGCTTGGGAACTAAGAGGTAAGAGAGTATACAGGGAAAATGGCTGGGTTATATAGGACGAAAAAGAATTATATAGGAGGAAAAGGAATATTGGTGAAGGGAAACAAAGTTCAAGGACTGGAGAGGTATAGGGTAGGGGGCAGGGTGCACTAGCCAATATGACTTTGTAACAGGTACTTGTGGGTAGGAAATGAGAGAGCTTATAGGTTGCCATAGAAATTGATAGGCACCACAGTATAGGTAAAAAGAAGAGTCAACTTTCTTTTGCCAGACACTGAGAGAATGACTCCTTTTTACAAGTAGGTACTATTGTCTTACATTCTTGGGGAAGCAGTGGCTATTGTCTAAATGCCAGACTTTGTGAAAAGAAATTACTTGATGCCTAACAAAAATATTATTGAGATGTTTATTATCCAGAAAATTTTGTTCATGCTTATTATTTTTATACATAAATCATATAGGTACTTTAGGTCCCAGATTTTAAAATTCAAAAAAATTGTTGGACTTTTTAAAATTATAACTGTGATTACTTTACAGATATTTAACAAATAAGTGTTTTTTCATGTGTGTGACTGTTTGTGTTGAATTTCAACTCAACAAGATCTGGAATCACCAAGGAAGCAATCCTCTAGGCATACTTGTGAGGGATTATTTAGATTAGGTTAATCTCAAGGCATGCCTATGAGAGGTTATCTTGATGATTTTAAGATCTGAAGACAAACATTGAAGGAAGGCTGTACCAGTGCCTAGGCTTCAGTTTGAGTTGTATAAAACATAGCAATATTAGTTAAGCACAGTATTCATCAATAACATTCTGTCCTGATTGCTGAATCAATGTAACTACTTGCCTCCTCACACTTATGCTGCCAGGTCTAGACCATGATATCCTATTGGTCCCTGAACCAAAATAATATCTTCCTTCCTTAAGTACTTTTTATATGATATTTCGTCACATCAATGAGACAAGTAAGACAATTGCAGTATTTCTTCTTTTCTTCCCTTTACGTCATATCAAATTTAATGAACACAATTACTTATTTCTGTTTACTTTTCTGGAATGTACAAATCGCTCTTTTACCTTCTTATTATAAATATGTGTCTTTCACAGTGCGCCATTACACTTAGGTTTTTATCAAATTGATTTACATTTTTGAACTAGTAAACTTTCCAGGTGTAATATTCTCTTTATATAATAATTTTTTTTCTTATGAAAGATTTTTCTTCTTTACATTTCATTGAAATATCATGTCAGTTTTTTATGAAATCTAATAAGATTCTGCAAGTCTCAGGATTTTTTTCTTCCTTTTATTTAATGCAGGAACTTTTATACCTATGCCTGCTGTGGGTTCATTTCATAGATCTACCGATTCAGTGAATTTAAATGCTGTGATAAATTTAGAAGATTTCAACTACAGAGTTTGATAATATTTTTCTCCCCATGTATGTGTATATTTACAAAATTTTCAGCAGAATCAAAATAATTAACGCATCAAAAATCACATGTGTAGGTTTAACTGTAACAAACTTTCTGTGTGTCTTCATAAAAACACATTATTAGTATAATTTTTAAAATAAGGCTATCTTACAATTTGTTTTTATTTTCTCTCCCATTTTGATTTCTTCCTCTTTTTATGTTATACATCCATTCTTTTTGATTAAATTTTTATCATAATTATTTGAATGTATATGTATAAAATGTATCTGTGTGCACTGTAAAATATTCATGTGGAGGGGAAAGGAATTGAGAGAGTTTATTTTTTCCTTCTACAGCATGAATTCCTGACTTTAAACTCAGGTCATTAAGATTGGCAGCAAGTGCCTTTACTCAAAGAGCCATCTGTAGGGCTTGGAATTTTTTTAAATTATTCATTATAAATTTTTATTTTGTTTCTTTATTTATAGCAACATAAAAGAAAACCTTCCTCCACACTCTTCAAAATAGATTATGTCAAGTAAGTGGGCTTATGGGCAGGATTTGGATTCTAGACTAAACCTAATGAACAGAATACAGCTTTTAGGATGCTGTATAAATTCTTATGTTTTAATTCTAGGCTGCCATCACTTCCTCCAATCAGTGGATATTTCTACTTTGTCCAATGACTTTTCTATTTCAAGTGCAAGCCTCTAATTATTACCTCCCACAAGTGTTTGGCACCACCTTGTCCATGCAGCCTTCTTTTGATCATGCATGCCTCTCATTCCTGTTCTTTTTAGTTCCTGCCAAATAGTATTTCTTTTCAAATTTAAGGACTTCTGGAGATAAGATTATCACACTTCCTATAGCAACAAATTATTTCACATTTGTTTACAATGGTAAACATTACTTCATTCCCAGTTTGAATAAAATATTTTTTGGGTATTGCATTCTGTTGACATGAAAGATTGAAAAAATAACAACTCCATTGCATTTTTATGGTCCTTTATGGTTTCTGAAAAGATGACAACCATTTTAGAATTGCTATTCCCAGGATGTAATGTATTTTTGGAGCCATTTTGATTTTGTACATTGCACTTACATTTCTTATATGCTATATGGGTTCATAATATGCATCTAGTGAACTATTTGAAAAATTTAGGGCCAGGGATGCAGCAGATTAATAACATGCTCATGGCACATGGTTCCATGGCCAACACCCCTTAGAAGCTAAGTATGAGTTAGGCAATGCTAATATTGTTGATTCTTCATCCTCCAAAAGCCACCTGGGATGGGGGTGGGAAAAAAGAAACCCACAAGATAGTGGTAATATTTGTCATTTTAAACTGTTCTGTCTATGGGTTGGAAAGTACCAATCACTAGTAGAGACTTTGCTCAGCATTTATTATACCTTTGGCTCAATCAGCAGGAACGAAACCACTCTCAAAAAAAGTGGGAAATGAGAATGGTAACACTTCATGAGCTGTTTTTCAATTCATGGATTTCTGTTGCAATTGAGAGCTGGAGATATAATTCTGTCCTATCATAACATTTCAGAATATTCAAGGCCAAGTATAGATCCCAAGCAGACTAAAATGGCAACAATCAACTATTTCTTTTTGTTGGCCTACAATAGATGTTATTGAAACCTTACATAGCATGTGTAAGGACCCAAGGTTGATACTCATCGACTGGAAAAAATTGATATGCATAAATAAAAATAATGAAAATATAATTGTGTTTCTTAGAGCATAATATTTGATATTTTCACCACTGTATTCATAAAATATCATTTTCTCTTTTTGAAAAAAATTGAACTAATGAAAGAATTGTTATGAATAAACTTAGAAACAAAGCCAATTCAGTGACAAACAACAGACTAAAATCAAAAGGAGTTACTTAGTGCATACTTATGTATATTTAATACATAATATATTTGGTAATAATTAAGTAGAAAATTATATAAACTTTAAAGTGTTATGAAATGAATGGCATGAAGAATAAGAAGAAGTAGAAATTCATGTTAAATTTTCTTTTTTAGAAAATAGACAATATTCTATAGTCATTTTATTTTTTTTAACAAGTTCATTGGCAGTTTCTTTCTTTTTTGATTTGATATTTTATTTATGTACATTTCAAATGTTATGACCATTCCCATTTGCCCATCCAGAAAACCCTTATCTCCTTCCCCATCCTCCTGCTTCTATGAAGGTGCTCCCACCACCAACCAACCACTCCTGCCTCCCTGATCTGATGTCCCCTACACTGGGTCATCAAGTATTCACAGGGATGGATCTAGAAAATATCATCCTGAGTGAGGTAACCCAGTCACAAAAGAACACACATGGTTTCCACTCACTGATAAGTGGTTATTAGCTCAGATGATTGGATTACCCAATATACAGTTCACAGACCATAAGAAGCTCAAGAAGAAGGAAGACCAAAATGTGAATGCACCAGTCCTTCTTAGAAGGGAGAACAAAATACTCACAGGAGGAAGTACAGGGACAATGAGTGGAGCAGAGACTGAAGAAAAGGCCATCCAGAGACTTCCCCACCTAGGGATCCATCCCATGTGCAGCCCCAAACCCAGTCATTATTGCCGATGCCAAGAAGTGCTTGCCAACAGGAACCTGATATAGATGTCTCCTGAGAGGCTCTGCCAGAGCCTTACTGATACAGATGAGGATGCTTACAGCTAACCATCAGACTGAGCATGGGGACCCCAATGGAGGAGTTAGAGAAAGAACCGAAGGAGCTGAAGGGGTTTGCAACTGCATAGGAAGAACAATATTAACCAACCAGATCCCTCAGAGCTCCCAGGGACTAAACCACCTACCAAAGAGTATACATGGAAAGACCCCATGGCTCCAACCGCATATGTAGCAGAGGATGGCATTGTCTGGCATCAATAGGAAGAGAAGCCCTTGGTCCTGTGGAGGCTCTTTTCCCCAGTGTAGGGGGATGCCAGGGTGTTGAAGTGGGGGGTGGGGTGGGAGGGAGGGGGAATATTCACACAGAAGCAGGAGAGGAGATGGAGGAGGCAGGAACTGGGAAAGGGAGAACATTTGAAATGTGGAAGTTCTGATGACTTTATTTACCTTAGAGAAATTTCTCTTGCTTCAGGGAGAGAGATAAAACAGAGACAGTTCCCCACATCATATGCCTGGTTGAGTTTGAAGCTGCTTCTCAAGTTTTATTAGTATATTGGTATTACATGTACCTATTAACAATGCAACAATAACATCTGAGGATTTCAGAATCATTCCTGAATTCTTTCCTGTCTTTATTGGGCCAGGGTGAAATTTAAGTCAAACTTGTGTTCCGTAGACTCTCAGAATGTTTGAAACCTTGATCAGTTGTAAAAAAGATATTACATATTTCCTATGCTTTTGGCATTCCCAAATAGCTATGAATCCAAAAAACATTTGCTTTGGAAAAATAACTAAACATACAATAAACCAAAAGACCATATCACCCTGAATTCAGTTCTCTGAATTGTTATTAGTAGTGTGTAATAAACATGCAAAGTAATCCATACAACAAAATCAAAAAGTTAGTTACATGAAGTGATATTACTGATTAAAATGATATTATCTCAGACTACATGATAAGTGAATGTGAAGAAATACACAAGAAAATTTTTACCAGTTTTGTGGAAAAAAATTTAACTGTGGTTTCCGTAAAAAAAGTTGATCCTGTTATCACTAAATAATAGTTCATTAAATGACCTCAAAATATGACTTTTTATAAATAAATTTTTGTCCTTAGATACAATTCCTGTGTGTATTTATAAACATGTGTTGTGCAATGGGACAAAATTATTGTAGTATCAAAATAAAATAGGGACTTAAGCTATAGCTTAAATTTTTTTGAAACATAAAATATGGGATTTGTGAATGAGTTATTTTTCCTTCTAGACTTTAGTATCAATCTTTTGGTTGCATTTATAATACTTTTAATATAATACTTCACCGAGCAGTGCTCTCAGTATCAATTACATTCACAGTATGCTTAATATTTTCTCATATTATTTCATCGAATAAGTTGAAATGACTTTAGATTTTATTCTGGCACTTTAAGATATCCCATGATTTCTTAGGTTTGATTTCTTCAATGAATCCCATCCAGCATTCTTAGAAATATTCATGTTTGTTAACTTTTTTTTTATTATTAACGGTATGTCTTATATACATTTTAGTGTTATTCCTTTCAGTTTCGGGGCAAACATCCCTAATCCTCCCTCCCCTTCTTTATAGGTGTTCCCCCATCCTCCCCCCATTGCTGCCCCCCCACAACAATCTAGTTCACTGGGGGTTCAGTCTTAGCAGGACCAAGGGTTTCCCCTTCCACTGGTGATCTTACAAGGATATTCATTGCTACCTATGAAGTCAGGTCCAGGGTCAGTCCATGTATTTAGTCTTTAAGTGCTGGCTTAGTCCTGGAATCTCTGGTTGTAGCATTTGTTGTACATTAGGGGTCTCGAGCCTTCAAAGCTCTTCAATTCTTTCTCTGATTCCTTCAGCCGGGGTCCCGTTCTCAGTTCAGTGGTTTGCTGCTGGCATTCGCCTCTGTATTTGCTGTATTCTGGCTGTGTCTCTCAGGAGCGATCTACATCCGGCTCCTGTCGGTCTGCACTTCTTTCCTTCATCCATCTTGTCTAATGGATGGCTGTATATATATGGGCCACATGTGGGGCAGGCTCTGAATGGGTGTTCCTTCTGTGTCTGTTTTAATCTTTGTCTCTCTATTCCTGCCAAGGGTATTCTTGCCCCCCCACCTTTTTTTTTTTTTGGTTCTTTTTTTTCGGAGCTGGGGACCGAACCCAGGGCCTTGTGCTTCCTAGGTAAGTGATCTACCACTGAGCTAAATCCCCAGCCCCTCTTGTTCCCCTTTTAAAGAAGGAGTGAAGCATTCACATTTTGATCATCCATCTTGAGTTTCATTTTGTTCTAGGCATCTAGGAGTAATTCAAGCATTTGGGCTAATAGCCACTTATCAATGAGTGCATACCATGTGTGTTTTTTTTTCTGTGATTAGGTTACCTCACTCAGGATGATATTTCCAGTTCAACCATTTGCCTGAATTTCATAAAGTCATTGTTTTTATTAAGCTGAGTAATGTTCCATTGTGTAGATGTACCACATTTTCTGTATCCATTCCTCTGTTGAAGGGCATCTGGGTTCTTTCCAGCTTCTGGCTATTATAAATAAGGCTGCTATGAACATAGTGGAGCACGTGTCTTTTTTATATGTTAGGGCATCTTTTAGGTATATGCCCAAGAGAGGTATAGCTGGATCCTCAGGCAGTTCAATGTCCAATTTTCTGAGGAACCTCCAGACTGATTTCCAGAATGGTTGTATCCGTCTGCAACCCCACCAACAATGGAGGAGTGTTCCTCTTTCTCTGCATCCTCACCAGCAACTGCTGTCACCTGAGTTTTTGATCTTAGCCATTCTCACTAGTGTGAGGTGAAATCTCAGGGTTGTTTTGATTTGCATTTCCCTTATGACTAAAGATGTTGAACATTTCTTTAGGTGTTTCTCAGCCATTCAGCATTCCTCAGCTGTGAATTGTTTGTTTAGCTCTGAACCCCATTTTTTAATAGGGTTATTTGTCTCCCTGTGGTCTAACTTCTTGAGTTCTTTGTATATTTTGGATCAAGCCCTCTATCTGTTGTAGGATTGGTAAAATCTTTTCCCAATCTGTTGGTTGCCATTTTGTCCTAACACAGTGTCCTTTGTCTTCAGAAACTTTTGCAGTTTATGAGATCCCATTTGCTGATTCTTGATCTTAGAGCATAAGCCATTGGTGTTTTGTTCAGGAAATTTTTCCAGTGCCCAAGTGTTCCAGCTGCTTCCCTAGTTTTTCTTCTATTAGTTTACGTGTATCTGTTTGATGTGGAGGTCCTTGATCCACTTGGACTTAAGCTTTGTATTGTTGACTTGATCTTAAATCCCCATCCTTGAATCTTAGTTTTCTGTATGTTGTATCTGTCAATGATGTTTTAATTCTCTTTTTATTTAATTGATTGACACATTTAATTTTAGCCTGATTAATTTTCTAGTCCTCAATTTTCCTAAAGATTATTTTCTTCATTCCTCAAGTATCTATTACTGATCTTTTTATTTGCTTTGCCAATTTATTTTTTGTATATGTCCTAAATTGATTTCCTTACCTAACTTATTCGTTATCTGTTATTATCATCCCTATGTAAAAATGTACCACAGGGCCATAATAACAATTAAAAAAAAAATCACATGGTATTGTCATAAAAACAGACAGGATAATCAACGAAATTGAATCAAATTCCCAGACATTTGAACACTTATGGGCAACTGATTTTTTTATAAAGAAACCAGAAATACACAATGAGAAAAAGAAAGCAGATTCAAAAATGGTGGTAGTCTAACTGGATACCAGAATGCAGAAGAATACAAGTAGATCCATATTTTTCACCTGCATAAATCTCAAGTCAAATTGGGTAAAAGATCACAAAATAAAATGGATACATTAAATCTAATAGAAGAGAAATTGGGGAAATCTTTGTACACATTGGCACAGAAGACAACTTCCTGAACAGAACAGTAACAGTAAATCACTAATATAAATAACTAATTAATGGGACCTCAGAAAACTGAAAATTTTCCTCTAAGGTAAAAAGATGCTGGCAAAAAGGATAAATGATAGCATACAGAATGAGATAAGACCTCACCAAATATACACACTGACAGAGGGCTATGGCCAAATACATGGAGAAAATAATAATTTTACATAGCAACAAATCAACTAACCTAATTTAAAATATGGGGTTTATGAGAAACAAAAAAATATGATAGAGGAATCTCTAAGGGCTAAGAATCATTTGCAGAAATGCTCAAAACCCTTAGAGAATGGCTAAGATCAGAAACTCAAATGGGAGCTCATACTTGTAAGGATTTGGAGCAAGGGGAACGCTCCTTCATTGCTAGTTGGAATACAAATTTCTATAGCCAGATTGAAAATCAATATGGTAGATCCTCAGAAAATGGGAAATTGATCTACCTCACGACCCAGCTATAGCACATCTGGGCATGTACCCAAAAGACACTCCATCCCACCACAAAGAATCCTGTTCATCTGTGTTCATAGCTACTTTATTCATGATATACAGAACTTGGAAACAACTTAGGTGTCCATCAAGCAAAGAACAGATAAAAAAATGTGTTAAGTCTACACAATAGGGTATTAATCAGCTGTTTAGAAATATTATGAAATTTAAAAGCAAATCGATAGAACTAGAAAAAAACTCATCTTGAATGATGGTAGAACTAAGTATGATTGTCAAAACACAAAAACAAAAATCAATGAAATGATTTCTAATGATAGTATGCTATACTCAATAGATAATTTCCAAGCTCAATTTTCATCAGAGAGGCATTACCAACCAGCCAAAAACTAGGCAAAGCCCATGGATCCCTGAAGAAGGGGTTTGGAAGATTCTAAAGCCAGAGGTCAAAGAAATTACAAGAACACAGATGAAAAAAGCGACTAAACAGGTCTCAGAGGAGCTCACAGAGACTACAGCAACAATATTGGACCCTGTATGTATCTAAAGGAAGTCATAGGCATATATGTTGTGGTTTGTGTTCTTGTAGCACACCAAATATCAGAAGTATGAGGTATCTGTGACTCTTTTTAATATAATATTTTTTAATATTTTGAAATACACTTAATAGAACACAAGTACATTCACTTCCAAGACCTCCCAGAACTTCTTCAAACTTTGTAACCTCCCTCAAAATAGAAGAAGAAGAAGGAGGAGGAGGAGGAAAAGGAGGAGGAGGAGAAGGGGAGAAGAGAAAAGAAAAACAATACTATGTTAAATTTCCCTTGCTCATATACTTAATGTGGTCTAACTCCCAATGTCTAACCCCTTATAGAAAACGGAGTCCTTCCTTGTCCCACACCAGAATCTGTCAACTGTGAAGAGCATTACTTCTGCATTCCTGTAACTATTTTAAGAGTTATTTTAATAGCTATCTGTCTAGACTGTTTCTTTTATGGTTGAAATGTGGAAGAGATGAGTATACAGAAGTGTTCTATGTCTATCATTCTCATCTGTGAATCTGCAGTCAGATACCACAGCAAAAGAAGCTTCCTTTCCATTTATATCCAGTGGCAGAATGGATCTTAGACTTCCACATGGTTTCTGGTGTCAGCAGAGTCCATGGGCATCAGCAAGTTTTTAGGTGGTACCACAGCCAATGGATACCCCCATAGCCTTTGATGGTAACATGAGTCATGGAAAGCAACACCCTTTTGCTACAGCATGACCATGGATACCAACATCAACACTGGCACCAACACAGATTTCAGATATACACAGGGCCTCAAGTATCATTTCAGCCCATGCACATCAACATGATTCCTGATGACATCTTGACCATATGAGCTCAGTATGTCTTCAGGTAGCAACATAGATGATGGATATCCACCTGACATTCAGTCTTAACACTGGCCTTATATATCTATGTGGCCTTCAGCTGCAGCAAGACCAAAGACTCCAACATTGTCCTTAGTTGAAGAATGGAACATGGGACATCAACATCGCCTGAGATGGCATCTTAGGACACTTCAGTGAGAGCAATGATAGTGTCCATGGTCTCTTTTGTATCTGAGTGCTGTGTTGATATCTGTGGTCAATGTTATCACTGGAGGCCATAGCAAATTCAGTGGTCTGTGATGCCACCTAAATTGATATTGACTTTGGTGGATTGTGCTGTAGCTGGTAACTGTTTGGATGTCCTTGGTGTTTGTTTCTTCTAGGAACTATGCTGATATACATCCATACAAAACTACACAGAAGGATGTTTATGTACTTTGACATCTTTGCCTGTGTTGGGGACCCTTTTCTTGCTACTGGGTTGCTTTGCCCAACCTTGATATGAGGGTGTAGGCCTTATTGTAACTTGTTCTGTAACATTCAGTTGATATTCCTGTGAGGCCTTCTCTTGTTTTGAAGGGAAACAAAGGAGGAATGGATTTAGGGTAGAGGAGAGATGGGGAAGGGTTCTGGGGGTAATGGAAGTAAGGGAAAATATAGTCAGGATATAATGTACGTAAAGAACAAATATCAATAACCAGTAAGATATTGTTAAGAGTCTCACTCTTAGACAAGACAACCTTCAAAGAATTCTCTGACACCAGGTCAGCTGCTTGCAAGAAGCAAAAACCAAACAAGCCACCTGAAAGAGATTCAGACCAACAGAGCTGAATGAAAATGACACTCTCAATCTATTGTGTTGCTTTCAGGCTGTACAATGTGCCCCAGGTTTCCAGCACTTGTGACCGGTCACCCTTGCTGGAATGGGACTTGCTGATACAACTGTTTTTGTGCCATTTCTGCTTACTTCACATTTCTGTAAATAACCCTCATTAAAAAACCATTAGATCACCCAGTTGGACTAGGTGGTATCTGTCCTTTTCTGTTGTGGGGTTCCTGGATGAATACACACACACACACACACACACACACACACACACACACACACACACACACACACACACACACACACGCACACGCACACGCACACACACACATATATACACATACATATATGTATATATCCCCCCATATCCCAGGAAAAATTTTGTCACACTACATCATCATGACATAGCTTATGGCCTATGGGGAAAGAGGGCAGAAGAAGACTGTCATATCCATAAAACTGTCCCCTCCTTGGCCGACGGTCAGTGGCAATGTTTGTGAAGGGTATGGAATCATCAGAAAGTAAAGTTTTGCTAAAGGAAGAACATCACCAATGGTTGGCTTTCAGAGTGTATAGGTTCTCCTTACTATAGGACCTCTCCTTTCTCTCCTTATATATGGATAAAATGTGATTGTCAACTTTCTGCTTGGCCATCTGCTAACATGATTCTCCCACCATTTCTGGGTTCCTCCTTCTAGAGCCATAAGCCATTTCTTTTCACACACATACACACACACACAAGAGTGAGAATCACATGGGTGGTTCACCTATGTGTATGTCTGTACCACATGTATAATTGCAAATACAGTCTAAATTATGGCAGCAATACCTAAGGGAACTAGACTTAAACATGTTTCCTATCTACCATATGGATGCTAGGAGTCAAATAAATAGTTAAATGCTTAGGTGTTATGTAGGCAGGTGGATACTTAGCAATAGTTAATAATTAACAGAAACTATACTTAGGAGAAAAACTTCTTGACATATTTTTAAGGCAGTTCATAGACTTGTATAATTGAGATTGGAAGCCCCACCTTGAATATATGTGACTCTGTACCACTGGCTGATGTTCTAAACTAAATAAAAAGAGAAATTTAATTGATCCTCAGAAATCATCTAGTTGCTTGTTGGTTATGTGTGTAATGTGACAGGATGATGTAGATTCCTCCTAGAACTGAACCGTCTAATCCCTGCCAGGATGGAATGTATCCCCTCACACTATAAGAAGAGTTAAATTTTCTTTTGTTAATATCTTTTTGTTAGTTTTTTTTCCAGCAATTAGAAATGTATATGTGTATGTATGGGAATATGTATGGAGTGAATGTGCGTATGTGTATTTGTGTTTCTAGTATGTACCTACAACTCTAGGAAAAAGGACAGAGCTTCATTAACTTTCACTACTGTATATTTGACACACCTTGTTTTATCACCTGAAGATCCTTTCAGAATAACATTACAAATATTACAAATATTGAAACTGATAATTGATATTTCATATCAAAAAATAAATGCTTTAACAACATCTCCTTAAATATCGAGCTTAGCATTTTATTAATGGAAATATACAAATGAACTGCAATTGAATGTTGTTTTCTATTATTTATAATGCTGAAGTTCTGATGAATCTTCATAGAAATTTTGACAAATCTCACCCTTCTTACTTTAATAAAATTTTGTCATCCATAAAAATGAAACATACTTTAAATAAACTTCAAATTACGAAAATAATGCCATTGATAAACCACTTTTTGAAAGTGTGCTTTGCAATGAAACCTTTGGAGTTGCTTCTAATATAAATAATTTAGCAAAAATTGTATTAATTTATCAAACACTCTCTTCCTCCCAAACCATGCTGCTGAAGATGTTCTTGACTAAAAGTTATCACTCAGTTACAGTTTATTTTGTACTATGTGTCTATATTATGGGAAGTTTTCTTTATATAAATTTGAGGCTCTTTATTCATTACTTTTCCTTTGAATTCTATAGTTATCTGAAAGTCGTACGAGAAAGTTGTTTTAAATTCGATTTTTCAGTTTGTAATATTTATAGATTTGTATTTGAACTTGGAGTTAAGGGCCTCACAGTATTTCATGTACTGAGATTAGGCATTTTTTTGGGGGGCTCTTCACCTCATCATTACTATATGGATCATAATCATCCTCAACATCAGAATCATATGGGTAATCCACCAAAGAAACAAGGCTGCTACAGCGTGACTGACCCATTCTTTTAGGAAAAGCATCACCATTAGATGGAGAATTTTCAAAGGCTTCAGATGATTTTCGTTTGTCCGTCTTCTATTTTGTTTTCACTTCATTTTGCCTTTAATTTCCATAAATATGTCACATTTACCTGTAAAGTTACTTCCCATTGGTAGAATAGCTTCTTCTTCCTCTTCTTCCTCCTCCTCCTCTTCCTCCTCCTCCTCCTCCTCTTCCTCCTCCTCCTCCTCCTCCTCCTCCTCCTCCTCCTCCTCTTCTTCTTCTTCTTCTTCTTCTTCTCCTCCTCCTCCTCCTCCTCCTTCTGTGATTCTTCTACAACTTGTGTCTGCCTTGCCTTTTAACTCTATATCTTTTGTATGTCCACAGTATATTTTTGAGTATATTATATTAGGTAAATTCCTTCTTATTTGTCTTTTTTTCTTCTCCTCTTCATACTTAGTTTTCAAACCTTTAAAGGTCTGGACATATTCAATTGATTCAAAAGCCATAAAAAATTTTTCCACAATGTTTGCAATGAGAGACTTGATGTTTTCTTTTCTTATAAATTCAAATAGCTCAATAATAGCTGAATTTAACATATTGTACCGATGTCCATTATACATAAAAGCATTTACAACTGGTTCAAACAGATTTTCCTTAATTATGTAAAAACTGTAAATTTTGTCTTTAAGGCCAATCATTTTTCTCATAAAACGAACAGCACACAAAATCAGAAATGTGTGCTTTGAACTCATCAGCACCAAGATTCTGCTGAGCAAGTTGTTGCTCATAATATAATGTTTTATGTACATTGAGTGGTATTGCACACAAAATGTGAGTATTTCTAAAATCGCTCCAAGCAATTGTGCATTTTGATAATTATCAGGGCAGATGTAATCCCTATTATCATTGCTATCATTTTCTACTGTGGTAGACAAAATTGGTGCTATAAGGTTCCTCATGCAACGTTTATAGAAGAAATTCAGAAATCCCTTTCTTTCATATCCATTAACTGTGACACGCATATTTTCTGGATTAAGAAGATCATGAAGAACTGCTGTCAAAATGATGCCTCGTGAAAATTCAGGATCAGAATCACAGATCATTTGGTTGATCATTATATTAAGGAAAATTCATCATTATCTTCACTGTTCTGGGCTTCTTGCATTGCATAGCTTTCCGGACTAGGCGTGGTACTATACTCTACCAAGACGAGCAAATAGTTCTAAAAGCAGCTACTTGTATTTTTTGTAATCATGCATGTATTACTACAACTTTCAGAGCACTCATGATTCCTAGCTTTATTAGTGTTTTCAATAACATATTTTTCTTTTGAGAGTGTAGTGTCTTAGCAAATGCACAGAATTCCTTGAAAAATAATAACAATTCATGTCGTCTTTCATCACCTATAGTGTTATCTTTTAACTGAGCAAAAATTTCGAGCAGAAAATGTTCATCTTCCTGCAGCATGGTAATTATTTCAATTTTGTTGAAAAAAATCATAGTGGTAAGATCAGGAAGAAGATTCCCTTCAAATATGGATGGTGTAGGCAACACAATATCATGAATATATTGCATTCTGTATGTCTGTTGTATTTTTTTCCTAAGTTGGGAGTGTGTTATTGGCATAACTTCCTTGAATTTAGCATTTTGAGTCAAGAATTGCCTGTACTTCTTTGGCTGATCCAAAGCAGGGTCATATTCTAGGCATCCTACCACATCCATGAAAAATTCATCAGAAAACATGATGTTAAATAAATGTGTATCATTTAGAAACAGAGATTCCTTTAATGATGTTATACAAATAGTATAAGCCTTCCATTTCTTCCCTTTTCACAAGTTTTGAACATCTACTTAACAATTTTTAATGTAACCTTCATTTCTAAGACCACTGCCAGCCTTTCCTTGTGGTTGGGCATTTCAAAGACAAAAGGAAATAACTCTGCAATGTTTTTAAGGGTATCGAGTTCATAGTTTGACATCTCAACCCGTTTCCAGCTTAGTGACAGATCTTCAAAACTTTCTAAATCATCAGTAAGTTCCTGTGTGATTTCTACATTTGGATCTTTACCTTGAACTTGGCAGATGTCTTCCCAGATCTCTTGACAACCTTTTGGTTCCAGGAAATGTATTGCCATGCCATGGTTCTTAGCTTCAGACCAAATGATTACCTCCCCTTGTTTCTGATAGGGGACGTTCGGAAGTATCTTACACTCCATAATTGGTGACCCATCTAATTCTGAGTGAACAAGCAGGCATGCACCCTGGTGCCATTCGATATATTTGGATGAAATTTGTCCAGTGCCTATGTCTTTCCACTGCTTGTCTTCCACCATGACATAGACTTTTACGCTATGAAGTTTGTAGTCCATGTTGATATCTGGCATTACCTCACTAGGCAACGTCCTTGAACAGACTTTGGCTTTTGTATTCTGGCCAGAAGTTGCTATCCCTTGCTACCTTGGCCAGAAATGCTGCTGCAGTCACAATTCTGAAAAAAACATAAGAGAATAGATTACTGGGGGTTAAATGAACGACAGAGGCTAAGAGAGGGCCCAACATCATTAGGATTCTTGGCAGAGAAGATCCCGATACTCTTCAATCCTCCCTTATAGGACAATCACCAACAAACCTGTCTCAGGACCACCTGAGTCTCTGAGCCTGCCTTGGTTATGGCAGAATCTTGAGATTCGCCCAAGGTTCTTCCTAAACAGAATGTGATTATGTAATCGGTACTCTTAAAGGGACCTCTCCCCCTTCCCCTACCATCAAATTCTAGAAGATGCTATATATGTATTCTATAATTTACTTTGTTTCTAAGCGGAATCAGAAGTGTGGTGCTTAGGCACTTAAGCAAAGGGAAATTTAATTACCAATGTTTGGGGTTAGGCTACCCTTTACACTATATTTCAATGAAAGGCTGGGGTAATAAGCTAAAGTACATCATTTACAGATAAGAAGCCATTCCCAGAATCGGAAAAAAAATAATTAGGTTTTTCTACAAGACATATTCTTGTACCTCTTGTACTCTGCATCACATTTCTACATATCAAGGGAAAATCTTTCTCTGAAAGGGAAAATATCAGCTCCATCACTCCATTCTGTTCAGCCTGAAGTTTCAGATTCCTATGAGTGAAATATTTCCTCAAGTGTTTTCTTTTGCCTATCCATGAATTTGTTATTGAGAAGAACTGAGTCAAAAATGAAGTAAGTGGAAGTTTGATAAGATTGAGAATTGTAGAAAAAAATCATTTTCCTCCTCCTCCTCTTCCTCCTCCTCCTCCTCCTTCTCATCTCCTTTTCCTTCTCCTCCTCTTCCTCCTGCTCCTCCTCCTGCTGCTCCTCCTCCTCCTCCTTCTCCTCCTCCTCCTCTTCCATTTTTAAATTATGGGTCTAATGTGACTTTTACATGCTAGAGAAATTTCTGAATGGCATCCTGACCATCAGAAATAGAATGCCCAAGTCAACAGAGACCTTTTACTCAGCCACAGACCACCCTGGCTAGAAGATAGGCGAGAAAACAGAAACCAAGAATGAAACAGCCATCCAATAAAATAAAATAAAATAAAATAAAATAAAATCACACAAAACAAGTGGAAATAAAATTCAGAAATAAACACCTCGACTAATAATTACCACATGTCAGCTCCACAGCCCAGCTATCTTAATGTAGTAAATCCTGAATATCCCTACCCAATGAAGAACAAAGCAACATTAATCCAACTTTATAGAACAACGGTGTTCTTTAAGAAATAACTAATCTTTAAGACAAATCAGGAAAACGCAAAAAAAAACATTTGAGGAAATTAATAAATTACTCAAAGAAAGTAAGGAAAATATAAACAATTTGAAGATATGAATAAATCTATTAAAGAAATGCAAGAAAAATGCAATTAGATGAAAATGAACAAAGCTATTGAAACACTGAAAATGAAAATTGAAGAAATAAATAAAAACTCAAACCAGGAATTCTGGAAATGAAACAATCTTGGAGAATCCACAGGATCTACAGATGCAAGCATATATCACCAAAAGAAAGGAAGATACAGAGGAAAGAATCTCAGGCATTGAGGATATGATAGAAGAAGTAGATATGTCAACAGAAATGTTAAATCTAAAAAATTACTGACAGAAAACATCCAGGAATCTGGAATATTATGAAAATACAAAGCCTAAAATAATCTAAATACATGAAGATGATTCCCAGCTCAAAGGCCAAGAAAAATATTTTGATGAATCATAGCAGACTTTAAAATATGAAATATGTTATAATTTTAATATTCATAAATTTAAAATTTCATAAAATTAATGTATTTGTTAATTTTAATCTTTTCATTTTAGTAGAATCACAAGCTGTGAGCTTTGCATGTGAATTACTTATATTGTTTTGAAGAGTTGAATATATTGCTATTTACATATTTTTCTCAACATTTGATTGTTACAATGTGATGCATTCTTATATGTTCTTTATTTTTTTTTTTTTCTTTGCAATTCAAATGTATTCCCTTTTCTGGTTTCCCAAACCGCCGACCCCCTATCCTATGTCCCCCTTCCCCCCTTTCTGCCAGGGTATTCCCACTCCCTTAACAACCAAATCTTTCATGTCTACCAGTCCAGGAATTCCCCTACACTGGAGGTCCCAGCCATCCTCTACTACATATGCAACTTCAGAAACCTTGGTTCTGCCCTTGTATACTCTTTGGGTAGTGGTTTATTACCTGGGAAATCTGGTTGGTTGGTATTGTTTTTCTTATGGGCTTGCAAGCCCTTTCAGCTCCTTAAAACCTTTCTCTAATTCCTCCAATGGTGAATCTACTCTCAGATGAATGGTTGGCTGCCTCTGTATTTTTCATGCTCAGGCAAAGCCTGTCAGGAGAGAGCTATATCCAGCTCCTGTCAGCTTCTTGGCATAAGCAATATTGTCTTCGTTTGGTAGCTATATGAATATGGGCTGGATCCATAGGTAGGGCAGGCTCTGAATGGACATTCCTTCCGTTTCTGCTCCAAACATTGTCTCCATATCCACAACTATGAATACCTTTGTTGCCCCTTTTAAGGACTGAAGCTTTTGTACTTTGTCCTTCTTCTTGAGCTTCATGTAGTCTGTGTATTGTATATTGGGGAATTTCAGCTTTTGGGCTAAGATCCACCTGTCAGTGAGTGCATATCATGCGTGTGTGTGTGTGTGTGTGTGTGTGTGTGTGTGTGTGTGTGTGTGTGTGATTGGGTTACTTCTCATAGGAAATTTTTTAGGTCCATCCATTTGCCTGTATATTTCAAGTAATTGTTTTTCATATCTAAGTAGTATTCCATTGTGTGGCAGTACCACATTTTCTGTATCCATTCTTCTGTTAAATGGCACCTGTGCTCTTTTCAGCTTCTGGCTACTATAAATAAGGCTGCTATCAAGACAGTGGAGCATGTATCCTTGTTACATATTGGAGCATCGTTTGGGTGTATGCCGAGGAGTGGTATTGCTGGGTCCTCAGGTAGCACTATGTCCAATTTTCTGAGGACCCTCTAATCTGATTTCCAAAGTGGTAGTACCAACTTGTAACCCACAAACAATGAGGAAGCGTTCCTGTTGCTCTGCATCCTCACCAGCATCTTTTTTCACATGAATTTTTTGATCTTTGCTATTCCGACTGGTATGAGGGGAGAATCTCAGGGTTGTTTTGATTTGCATTTCTCTAATGACTAAGGATGTTGAACATTTCTTTAGGTACTTCTCAGCCATTCAATATTCCTCAGCTGAAAATTCTTGTTTAAATCTGAACCCCATTTTTATAGGGTTATTTGACACTCTGGATTCTAACTTCTTGAATTCTTTGTATATATTGGATATTAGTCCTTTATCAGATGTAGGACTGGTAAGACCTTTTCACAATCCGTTGGTTCCTATTTTGTCCTAATGACATTGTCCTTTGCCTTACAGAAGCTTTTCAATTTTATGACCTCCCATTTTTTGATTCTTGATCTTAGAGCATAAGACATTGGTGTTCTGTTAAGGAAAATTTCCCATTGCCCAAGTGTTTGAGGCACTTCCCTACTTTTTCTTCTATTAGTTTGAGTGTATCTGGTTTTATGTGGAAGTCCTTGTTCCATTTGGACTTGAGCTTTGTAAAGAGCAATAAGAATGGGCTGATTTGCATTCATCTACATACTGAATGCAATTAGTTGAACCAGCACCATACGTTGAAAATGCTACCATTTTTCCACCAGATGGTTTTAGCTTCTTTGTCAAAGATCAAGTGAGCATACATGTGTGGGTTCATTTCTCGGTCTTCAATTTCTATTCCATTTATCTACCTGTATGTCTCTGTACCAATACCATAGAGTTTTTTCACTATTGCTCTATAATGCAGTTAGAGGTCTGGGGGGTTGGTGTCTCCCCAAAAAAATTTTCTATCATTGAGGATAGTTTTCACTATCCTCAGTTATTTTTTTTTTTGTTATCCCAAATGAATTTGTAAATTGGTCTTTCTAACTCTATGGAAAAGTGAGTTGGAATTTTGAAGAAGAATGCACTGAATCTGTAGATTGCTTTTGGTAAAATGGTAATTTTACTATATTAATTGTGCCAATCACAGTATGGGAGTCTCTTTCCATTTTCTGAGAATCTTCAATATCCATCTTCAGAGACTTGATTCTTGTCCTTACAACTTTCACTTGCTCGTTAGAGTCAAAATAGAGTATTTTATGTGTTGTTTTTGACTAGCCTTGAATGGTAAACTTTCCTAATTTCTTTCTCAGCCTGTTTATCCTTTGTAGTGGAGGTTATACCCAACCACTTTGCTGAAGTTGTTTTATTAAACTTGGCTCTCTGGTGGAGTTTTGGGATCAATTAATTGTTCTAACATCTCATCTGCAAATAATGATATTTTGACTTCTTCCTTTCTAATTTGTATCCCTTTGTCCTCTTTTGTTGTCTGAATGCTCTGGCTAGGACTTGGAGTACTATATTGAATAAGTAGGGATAGAGTGCGTAGCCTTTTCTAGACCCTGATCTTAGTGGGATTGCTTCAAGTTTCCCTCCATTAAATTTAATGTTGGCTAATGGTGTGCTGTGTATTACTTTTACTATGTTTAGGTAAGGGCCTTGAATTTTCCATTGTCCACAAGACTTTTAACATGTAAGGAAGTTGAATTTTTCAAATGATTTATTAGCAGCTAATGGAGTTAATCATGTTTTTTCCTTTGAGTTTGTTTATATAGTGGATTATACTGATAGATTTCTGTATACTGAACCATCTCTACATCCATGGGATGATGAAGCCAGTTGATCAGGATGGATGATCATTGTGAAGTGTTCTTGGATTCATTTTTAGAGAATTTTATTGAGAATTTCTGCATTGATGTTCATAAGAGAAATTTTCTTTTTTGTGGGTCTTTGTGTGGTTTAGGTATAAGAGTAATTTTGGCTTCATAGAAGGAATTGTGCACTTTTCCTTCTGTCTCTATTTTGTGCAATAGTTTGGAAAGTATTGCTTTTATGACTTCTATGAAGGTCTGATAGCATTCTCTACTAAACCCATCTGTTCCTAGACTTTATGTTTGGGAGAGTTTAAATAACTGTTCCTACTTCTTTAGGAGTCCTGGGACTATTTAGATAGTTTATCTGATACTGATTTAACTTTGGTGCCTGGTATCTGTCTAGAAAACTGTTCATTTCATACACATTTTCTAGTTTTGTTGAACATAGGCATTTGTAGTAGGATCTGATGATTTTTTTTTAAATTTCCTCCAATTTTGCTGTCTCCTTTTCATTTTCATTTCTGATTATTTTAATTTGGATACTTTCTCTGTGCCCTCTGGTTAGTCTAGGTAAAAGTTTATCCATCTTGTTGATTTTCTCAAAGAACCAGCTCCTGGTTTTGTTGATTCTTTGTATAGTTCTGTTTGTCTCTACTTGCTTGATTTTAGTCTTGAATTTGATTATTTCCTGCCATCTACCCCTCTTGCCTGTATTTGCTTCTTTTTGTTCTAGGGCTTTTAGGTGTGCAGTCAAGCTGCTAGTTTATGCTCTCACTAATTTCTTTTTGGAGACACTCAGAGTTATAAGATTTTCTCTCAGGACTGCTTTCATTGTGTCTTATAAGTTTGGGTATTTTGTGCCTTTTCATTAAATTCTAATTAATTAATTCTAAGTCTTTAAATTCTTTACTTTTTTCCTTGAACAAGTTATCATTGAGTACATTGTTATTCAACATCGATGCGTGTATATGGGCTTTTCTGTCATTTTTTTTGTTATTGAAGACCATTCTTGTCTGTATAGTGATCTGATAGTTTCATACAATATTCTTATGTCTATTGAGGCCTGTTCTGTGACAAATTATATGGTCAATTTTTGAGAAGATACGATGAGGTGCTGAGAAGAAGGTATATTCTTTGTCTAATGATTACATATTCTATAGATATCTTTTAAATTTATTTGGTTCATAACTTCTGTTTGTTTCTCTATGTCTCTCTTTTGTTTCTAATTACATCATTTCTCCATTGATGATACTAGAGTGTTGTAATCTCCAAATATTATTTTGTGAGATGCAATGTGTGCTGTGAGCTTTAGTAAGGATTCTTTTATGAATGTAGTTGCATTTGGAGGATAGATACACAGGATCAAGAGTTCATCTTGGTGGATTTTTTCCTTTGATGAATATGAATTTTCCTTCCTTACACTTTTTGATAACTTTTGTAATGTCAATATTATTCAATATTAGAATGTCAACTTCAGGTTTTTTTCATGGGAACATTTGCTTTGAAATTTGTTTTCCAGAGTTTTACACTGAGGTGTTATCTGTCTTTGTCATTAAGGTGTATTTCCTTTATGCAGCAAATTCTTGGGCCCTCTTTAACCAGTGTGTTAGTCTATGTCTTTTTATTATGGAATTGAATCCACTGGTATTAAGATATATTAAGGAATAGTGATTGTTTTTTTTCCTGTTATTTTTGTTGTTTGAGGTGGAATTATGTTTCTGTGACTATCTTCTTTGCAGTTTGTTGCAAGAAAGCTAATTTCTTGCCTTTTCTAGGGTGTAGCTTTCTTCCTTGATGTTGGAACTTTCCATCTAATATGCTTTGTAGGGCTGGTTTAGTGGAAAGATATTGTGTAAATTTGGTATTGTCCTAGAATATCTTGGTTCCTTCATCTATGTTAACTGAGAGTTTTCCTAGATATAATAGCCTGGGCTGGCATTTGTGTTCTTTGAGGGTCTGTAAGACTTCTGCCCAGAATCTTCTGCCTATTATCATCTCTGTTGAGAAGTGTGGTGTAATTCTGATTGGTCTGCCTTTATGTTTTACTTGACCTTTTTATTTACTTCTTTTAAGATTCTTTCTTTGTTTTTTGCATTTGGTGTTTTGACTATTATGTGATAAGAGGAATTTCTTTTCTGGTCCAATCTATTTGGAGTTCTGTAGGCTTCTTTTATATTTATGGGCATTTCTTTTTTTAGGTTAGGAAAGTTTTCTTCTGCAATATTTTTGAACATATTTACTGGCCCTTTAAGTTGGGATTCTGAGCTCTCTTCTACACTTACTTTCTTTAGGTTTGATGTTCTCATTATGTCCTAGATTTCCTGGATCTTTTGGGTTAGGAGCTTTTGGCTTTTTACATTTTCATTGAAAGTTGGTCAATGTTTTCTTTTCTTTTTTTTTTTAAGATTTGTTTGTTGTATATAGAGTACACTGTAGCTGTCTTCAATTTACACAGAAGAGGACATCAGATCTCATTATAGATGGTTGCTTGAGCCACCATGTAGACTGCTGGGATTTTAACTCAGGACCTCAGGAAGGAGCAGTTGGTGCTCTTAACCCTGAAACCATCTCCAGCCCCCCAATGTTTCAATGGTATCTTCTGCCCTTGAAATTCTCTCTTCTATCTCTTGTATTCTGTTGGTGATGCTTGTGCCTATGACTCCTCTTCTCTTTCCTAGGATTTCAACCTCTAGGGGTTGTCTCCTTTGTGATTTCTTTATTGTATCTGTTTCTGTTTTTAGATCCAGAATGGTTTGTTCAATTCCTTCCTTAGTTTGATTTGCATTTCTGTAATTATTTAAAGGAAATTTTGTGTTTCCCCTTTAAGAACTTCTAATAGTTTACCTGTGTTGTCCTGTATTTCTTTAAGGGAGTTATTTACATTCTTCTGAAAGACCTCTATCATCATCATGAGATATGATTTTTAAATGCAAATCTTGCTTTTCTGGTGTGTTTGGATATTTAGTCTCTGCTTTTTTTGGGAGAGCTGGTCTTCAATTATGCAAAGTAGTCTTGTTTTCTGCTGCTTAGGTTCCTATGCTTGCCTCTGGCCATTAGGTTGTCTCTGGTATTAGCCAGTCTTGCTGTCTCTGACAGTGGTGTGACCATCCTATAAACTTGGGTGTCAGCACTCCTGGAGACCAGTTTTCTCCCATCAGGATCTGGGTACAGAGAGCTGTGTGATCAGGTCAGCTCTAGGTGCAGGCAGAAACTGGAGGTGTTGTGTCCCAGACTGCTCCAGAGTTTGTGTGTCCTGAGGGCTCCAGGCAGTCGTTCCTGTCCTCAGGTTTTCAGCTGTCCCTGTGGGCGAGAACCAGAAGGGCCTGCCCCTACTTCTTCCTGGGTCCCTGTGCAGGGGGCCCAGATGGCACTAGTCATTTTGCTCTAGAGTCAGAAATGTGGGCAGAGAGTAGTCTCCTCGGGTTTCCCAGGTGTGTCTGCACCTTGAAGGTATAGCTCTCCCTCCGACAGGATTTGGGTGCAGGGAGCTGTTTGACTGTGTCCGTTCAGATCTGGGCACAGTCTGGACTGCAGGGCTCCTGCAGCTTGACTGCTTCTATCTTCCCGTGTCTAGAGACACAATACAGTTTCCTTTTGGGCCAGGGATGTGGGCAACGGTGGGCAGAAATGGAGGTCTCTCCTGCCCTGCAGTCTCAGAATTGCCCACACTTCTGGGTGATCAGCTCTCTCACTCAAGGGGTTTGGTAGCAGGGAGCTGTGGGCCAGGGCAGTTTAAATACTTAAATGAAAATATGATATGGTCATTAAACAGTAGATAATTATTTTATCTATTGTAGCAGATCATGGGGACATGATGGAAATAGATTTTGAAGTATAAATATTACTTTTTAAAATTAATAGTAGGCTTTAATATGATTTTTGACACAAATGTTCTCAATGCAATCTAATATTTTCCAGGTGAATCTGGCACATCATGTTCCCCTCTTTCCCCGACTCCCTTTCCAAACAAGATCCCCTCACTGCCCTCCTCCCATTATAATTGCTTTCTTCTCCCTCCCAAATGGGATTGAGGTGCCCTCACACGAACCCTTCAAATTGAACTTTTTGAATCCTGAGGACTCTAGAGTATTTTGTACTTTTTTGTTTTAACTAATATCTACTTATCAGTGAGTATATGCTATGCATGTCTTTTTGGATCTAAGTTACCTCACTCAGAATGATATTTTATAATTCCATCCATTTGCCTGCAAAACTCAGGATTCCCTCATTCTTAGTAGCTGACTGGTATTCCATTGAGTAAAGGAACCACATTTCTGTTTCCATTCTTCAGTCATGGGATATCTGGGTTGTTTCCACTTCTGGCTATCAAAAACAAGGCCATTATGAACATCATGGAACACTTGCCCCTGTGGCATGGTGATATATCTTTGTGTATATTCCCAAGAGTGGTATTGCTGGGTCTTCAGGGAGATCTATTTCCAGTTTTTCTGATGAAACTACAGTTTGATTTCCTGAATGGTAGTACCAGTTTTCAATCCCACCAGCAAGGGAAGAGTGCTCCTCCTTTTCCACATCATCACCAATATTTGCAGTCTTCTGAGGTTTTGATATTAATCATTCTGATTGTTGTAAGGTGGAATCTCAGGGTTCTTTCAATTTACATTTCTCTGATCACTATGGACATTGAAAATTTCTTTAGGTGTTTCTAAGGCATTGGAGGTTCCTTGGTTATCCATTCTCTGTTCAGATCTAAAGTCCATTTTTTGATTGAGTTGTTTGTTTTTGGTGGCTAGATTCTTGAGTTCTGTATATTTTTTAGATATTAGCCTTCTATCAAATGTGGGATTAATGACTTTTTTTTCCAAATCTGTAGGTTGCTGATTTTTCTTATTGACTTTGTATGCCCTTTGACTTACAGAAGCTTTCCACTTTCATGGGGTCCCATTTATCAATTCTTGATCTTAAAGCATGAGCCATTGGAGTTCTCTTTAGGAAGTTTTCCTCTGTGCTAATGAGTTCAATGCTCTTTTCCATTTTCTCTTCTATTAGATTGAATGTATTTGGTTTAATGGTTATGTCCTTGATCCACTTGAACTTGAGCTTTGAGCAGGGTGACAAATATGGTTTTATTTTCATTTTTCTACCTACAGACAGCCAGTTAGACCAGAAGATGCTTTCTTTTTTTCCATTGTATATTTTTGGTTTCTTTGTCAAAGATCAATTGAAAGTGTGTGGTTTTATTTCTGGGTCTTCAATTCTATTAAACTGATCAACATGTCTGTCTCTGTACCAATTCCATAGAGCTTTTATCACTATTGCTTTGCAGTATAAATCAAGGTCAGGGATGGTGATTCTCAGAGCTTTTCTTTCATTTTTAAGAATTGTTTTCACTATTCATGATTTTTTGCCTTTCCAGATGAATTTGAGAATTGTTCTTCCCATGTTTTTAAAGAATTGGCAAGGCTTAATGCCGCAGTGTAGGAGAATGCCAGGGTTGGGGGGCTGGAGAGAGTTGGTGGTTGAGTGGAGGAGCACTCATCGAAGCAGGGAGAGGGGGAATGGGATAAGGTTTTCTGGAGGGGAATTCTGGAAAGGGAATAACATTTGAAATGTAAATAAATTAAATATCTAATAAATTAAATATAAAAAAGAATTGTTTTCACCATTCTAAAGAAATCAAAGATCTGAAAAGATGGAAGATCTCCTGCTCAATGATTGGCAGGGATTAATATTGTAAAAAATGGCCCTCTTGACAGTGATCTACAGATTCAGTGCAATCCCCATCAAAATTCTAACTCAATTCTTCCTAGAGTTAGAAAGAGCAATTTGCAATTTTTTGTAATAACAAAAAAACCCAGGGTAACAAAAATTATTCTCAACAATAAAAGCACTTCTGGGGGAAATCACCATCCCTGACCTCAAACTGTATTACAGTGCAGTGATGATAAATCTGTATGGTATTGGTACAGAGACAGGCAGGCAAATCAATGGAATAAATACAAATTACAGACCACATGAAGCTTAAGAGGAAGGAAGACCAAAATGAACAAGCCAATTACTTTAGAAGGGGAACAAAATACTCAAGGATGACATATGGAGACAAAGTGTGGATAGATTCTGAAGGAAAAAGGCCATCCACAAACTGTCCCACCTGGGGGTACATCCCATATATAGACATCAAACCCAGACACCACCTGTAGATGCCAAAAGTGCATGCTGATAGAAATTGATATAGTTGTCTCAGAAGTTTATGTGATTCATGATTTTCTTTTTTATTTGTTATTTTATTTATTTTCTTTTTTTTATTTATTTTCATTTCAAATGTTATCTCCCATCTCCTCTTCCCTCCCACTGCCTCTATAAGGGTGTGCCCCCACCTCCCCACCCATTCCTGCCTCAGTGGCCTAGCATTCTCTATCCAGGGTCATCAAGCCTCTACAGGAAAAAGGACTCTCATCCCAGTGATGGCAGATAAGGTAATCCTCTCCCACATATCCAGCTGTAGCCCTGGGTGTGCTGTGTGGTACTATTTGATTGGTATTTCAATCCCTGGGAGCTTTGGGGTTTCTGATGGATTGATATTGATGTTCTTCTTATGAGACTGCAAACTCTTCAGCTCATACAGTGCTTGTTCTAGCTTCCCCAAAGAGGTCCCTATGCTTAGTCCAGTATTTGGCTGGGCTGTGTATATCCACATGTGTATTGGCCAGACACTGGCAGAGCCTCACAGGGCGTAGCTATACTGGGCTCCTGTCAGTAAGCTCTTTATGGCATCAGAAATAGTAACTTGATTTGGTGTCAGTAGATGGGATGAATCCCTAGGTGGGGCAGTCTCTGGATGGCATTTCCTTCATTTTCTGCTACCCTTTTTATTTCTGCATTTCCTTTTGACAAGAGGAATTCTGGATTAATATTTTGAAGTGGCTCCCTCCCTCAACTGGGTGTCCTACTTATTTACTGGATATAGTCTCTATGGGTTCTATCTTCCCTGTTTTTGGGCATTTCTACTAGGATCCTCTCTGTTGGATCCTGGGAATATCTTGGGTACCTGAGATCTTGGACTTTCTAGTGGCTAAACTCAGTAACCCAGTCCCAACTGCTACACACACACACCTACTTCCGAATTCCTGACCCTCTGTAATTCTCTCCCATCCCCTCCCTTATCTCAACTGTCCCCATTTTCCCTCCCCTTTCTCTCTCCTTCCCAGATCTCTCTTTCCATCTACTTTCCAGATATCATTTTCTTCCCTTTACTTAGTAGTCCTGTAGCTTCTACACTTTACTGCTATCTTTTAGTGCTATCACTTTTCTTCTTGGGTTTCCTATGGTCTGTGAGTTGTATCTTGGGTATTCTAAGCTTCCTTTGGCTAATATTCATTTATCAATGAGTACATATCATGTGTGTCCTTTTGTGTTGGGGCTGCCTAACTCATGATGTTATTTTCAGGTTCTATCCACTTGTCTGTGAATTTCACAAAATCATTTTTTAATAGTTGAGTAGTACTCCATTGTGAAAATGTACCACATTTTCTGTATTTATTCCTTTGTTGAAGGGCACCTGGGTTCTTTCCAGCTTTTTGCAATTATAAATAAGGCTACTATGAACATAGTAGAACTTGTGTCATTATATGTTAGAGCATCATTTGCGTTTATACCCAGGAGTGGTAAAACTGGGTCTTCTGGTAAAATTATTTCCAATTTTCTGAGGAACTATACCAGACTGACTTCCACAGTGGTTGTGTCAGTGGTTGTACCAGCAATGGAGGTATATTCCCCTTTCTCCACATCCTTACCAGCATCTGTTGCCACCTGAGGTTTTGATCTTAGCCATTATGACTGGTGGGGATTGGAATCTCAGGATGGTTTTGATTTGTATTTCCCTGGTGACTATGTATGTTAAACATTTCTTTAGTTGCTTCGTGGCCATTCAATATTCTTCAGGTGAAAATTCTTTGTTCAGCTCTTGACCCCATTTTTAACAGAGTTATTTGAATCTCTAGAGTTGAATTTCTTGAGTTCTTTGTTTAATTTTAATATTAGCCCTCTATTGGATATAGGATTGGTAAACATCTTTTCTCAATCTGTGAACTGGCATTTGGTCCTATTGACAGTGACCTTTGCCTTACACACCTCAATTTTATGAGGTCGCATTTGTCAGTTCTTGATCTTAGAGCATAAGCCATTAGTGTTCTGTTCAGAAAATTTTCCCAAGTGCCAATGTGTTGGAGAATTTTTTTCTGCTTTCATGTTAGATACACTGTATTTGGTTTTATTTGAATGTCCTTGATCCAGTTGAACAATGGATCTTTGTACAATGAGATAAGTATGAGTCAATTTTCATTCTTCTACATCCTGCCAAGTAGTTGAACCAGCACCATTTGTTAATAATGCTATATTTTTCCCCCACTGGAGGTTATTGCTCCTTTGTCAAGCTCGATTGACCAGCAAATTGGGTAGATGTTTCTGGTATTCAACTCTTTCAAGTGATCTACCTGTCTGCTTTTGTACCAACAACATGTGCTTCATATCACTATTACTCTGTTTTATAGCTTAAGGTCATGGATGGTGATTCCCCTAGAAGTTCTTTTATTGTTGAGAATGGTTCTTTATATCCTTGATCTTTTTGTTATTCCAGATAAATATGAGAATTGTTCTATCTCTGTAAAGGACTAAGTTAGAATTTTGATGGGGATGAAATTGAATCTGTAGTTTGCTTTATGTAAGATAGCCATTTTTACTAAACTAATCCAGCCAATCCATGAGCATGGGAGAGCAATCCAACTTCTGGGGTCTTCTTAAATTTCTTTCTTCAGAGACATGAAGTTCTTGTCATACAGATCTTTCACTTGTTTGGTTATCATCACACACCAAGAACTTTAATATTATCTATGACTATTATAAAGGGTGCCATTTCCTTAATTTCTTTCTCAGCCCATTTATTCTTTTAGTAGTGAAACGCTACTGATTTGTTTGGGATAATTTTTTTTTATCCAGTCAGTTTGGTGAAGTTGATTATCAGCTTTAGGAGTTCTCTTAAGGAATTTTTTGGTCATTTATGTATACTATCATATCTTCTGCAGGTAGTGATATTGTGATTTCCCCCTTTCCAATTGGCATCCATTTGATCTCTGTTTGTTGCCTAATTTCTCTGGCTAGAAATTAGAGTACTATATTGAATAGACAGGGGGAGAGTAGCAAGCTTTGTGTTTTCCCTAATTTTAGTGTTATTGCTTCAAGTTCCTTTCCATTATTGATTTTGGTGTTGGCTATTGGCTTGCTTTTTATTGCTTTTATTATATTTAGACATGGACCTTAAACTACTATTCTCTCTAATACTATTAGGATGAAGAGTTATTGTATTTTGTAAAAGTTTTTTTAAGCATCTAATGAGATGGTCATTTTTTTTGAGTTTGTTTATATAGTGGAGTATGTTGATGAATTCCCATATATTGCACTATCCCTGCATCCCTGGGATGAAGCCTACTTGATCATAATGAATGATTGTTCTGTTGTGTTCTTGGATTCTGTTTGGAAGAAATCAACTGAGTACATTTACATCAATATTTATGAAGGAAATTTTTCTGAAATTCTCTTTCTTTGTTCGTTCTTTATGTGGTTTAGGTATTAGTATAACTGTGGCTTCATAGAATATATTAAATAGCATTCCTTCTGTTTCTTTGAGGAGTATTGGTTTTAGGTCTTTGATGAAGGTCTGATAGAAGTCTGCACTAAACCATCTTTTTCTGGGAATTTTTGGTTGGGAGACTTTTAATGATTACTTCTATTTCCTTAGGGGTAAAAAGGCAGTTTACATGGTTTATCTGGACCAGATTTAACTTTGGAACCTGGTATCTGTCTAGAAAAAAATCATTCATTTCATCTAAGTTTTCCAGTTTTGTTGACTATAGGCTTTTATAGTAGGATCTGTGATGAGGGTGCAGAGGCTACCTGGAAGAAAATGGGGGACAAGAGACCCAAAGAAGGATGCCAAGAGTCTGATCAAGGCAACAATTTTATTTTTACCCAAGGCTGAATTTATATCATAACAGAGGGATGGGGGAAGTGTGAAACATTTATGCAGGCCGAGGACACACTATTCATTTGGTCAGCTGATGTCAACAGAATGTTGGTTTTTCAGAAAAGGTTACAGGTTTGTCATGTTGGACATCTTGACATCAGATGTATTTCTCAGCAAGGTCACAACTTTATCATGACATTATTTATCCTGACCACCAGATTTGTATTAGTCATCTGCAGCTGGCTGGGTATTTTCCATGAACCCAGTCATACTTAACTCTAACCATAATATTGACATCAATAATGGAGGGTTTCAAGGGCATCACTTCCAACAGATCTGAATTTTTTTTAATTTCTTCAGCTTCTGTTTATATGTCTCACTTTTTGTTTCTGATTTTGATAATTTGCATACTGTCTCTGTGCCCTATGGATAGTTTAGGACAAGGTTTATCTATCTTGTTGCTTTTCTCAAAGAACCAGCTCCTGATTTTGTTGTACAGTTTTCATTGTTTCTACCTGTTTGATTTCAGCCCTGATTTTGATTAATTCCTGCCATGTACTCTTCTTCAGTGTACTTGCTTCTTTATTTTTTTCTTTAGAAAAAGAAATGAAGTTTTTTTTTACTTGAATGAATGAGCCAATTAATGTGAGCATTGATTTCCAATTATTTAATACAAACACACATATAAGTCCTCATTGTTTCCCAATCTCTCAAGTGGAATAAATGTTAGAAGAAAGGTTTGGATTTTACATTTACATGTCCAGGACTATATCTTAATAAAGTTTAATTCCTATCTGCATCCTGAAATCACTTAACTATTATTTTTACATTTTTTTTGGATATTTTTTATTTACATTTCAAATGTTATCCCCTTTCCCGGTTTTCCCTCCAAACACCTGCTATTTCTCCCTGCTTCTATGAAGGTGTTCTCCCACCCATGCATCTATTCCCTCCCACCTCCTCGCCCTGACATTCCCATATACTGGGGCATCAAACCTTGACAGGACCAAGGTCCTTTCTTCCCATTGATGCTCAGCAAAGCCATTATCTTCTACACATATGACTAGACCCATAGTTCCATCCCTGTGTACTCTTGGGATGGTGGTTTAGATACAGAAGGTATGGTTGGTTGATATTGTTGTTCTTTTTTAGGGTTTGCAAATCCCTTCAGCTCCTTCAGTCCTATCTCTAGCTCCTCCATTGGAGACCATATTCTCAGTTCAATGGCTGGCTGCAAGCATCTGCCTCTGTATTTGTCAGGCTCTAGCAGAACATCTCAGGAGACAGCTACATCAGGCACCTGTCAGCAAGCACTTCATGGCATAAACAATATTGTCTGGGTTTGGTAGCTGTATATGGAATGGCTCCCCAGATGGAGCAGTCTCTTGATGACTTTTCCTTCACTCCCTGCTCCACACTTTGGCTCTATATTTTCTTCTGTGAGTATTTTTCCCTGTTCTAAGAAGGACTGAAAGTTACCCACTTTGGTCTTCCTTCTTGAACTTCATGTGGTCTGTGAATTATATCTTTGATATGCAGAACTTTTGGGCTAAAATCCACTTACAAGTGAGTGGATATCGTGTATTTTCTTTTACTACTGGGTTACCTCAGTCAGGGTGATATTTTCTAGTTCTATTCATTTACCTAAGTATTTCATGAAGTCATATTTTTAATAGCTGGTTGGTACTCCATTATGTAAGTGTACCACATTTTCTGTATCCATTCCTCTGTTGAAGGACATCTGGGTTCTTTCCAGCTTCTGGATATTATAAATAAGGCTGCTATGAACATAGTGGAGCACACCCTTGTTTATGAGGCAGCATCTTTTGGGTATAAGCCCAGCAGTTTATGCACAGGAATAGCTATGTCCTCAGGTAGCATTATGTCCAATTTTCTGAGGAACTGCCAGACTGATTTCCAGAGTGGTTGTATCAACAATGGCGAATTGTTCCTCTTTCTCTACATTCTAGCCAGCATCTGTTTGTCACCTGAGTGTTTGATCTTAGCCATTCTGACTGATATGAAATGGAATCTCAGGGTTGTTTTGATTTGTTTTTCCATGATGACTAAGGATGTAGAACATTTCTTTAGGTGTTTCTGGGCCATTCAATATTCCTCAGTTGAGAACTCTTTGTTTAGATCTGTACACTTTATAAATAGGTTTATTTGATTTGCTAGATTCTCACTTATTGAGTTCTTTTCAAATGTGCCATTAAGCAGCTAGTGTAAACTCTCCTCAAATTCTTTAGGGAAGCACTTGGAGTTATGAGTTTTCCACTTAGCACTGCTTTCATTTTGTCACATAATTTTGGTTATGTTGTGCCTTCATTTTCATTCAATTCTAAAAAGTCTTTAATTTCTTAATTTCTTCCCTGACCAAGTTATCAATCAGTAGATATTTTTTCAGCTTCCATGTGTAATTGGGCTTCCTGTTATTTTTGTTGTTGTTTAAGACAAGCCTTAGTTCATGGTGATCTGATAGGAAACATGAAATTACTGTTGTATCTGTTGAGGCCTCTTTTGTGACTAAATATATGGTCAATTTTGGAGAAGGTATGATGAGGTGCTGAGAAGAAGGTATATGCTTTTGTTTTAGGATGAAATGATGTATAAATATCTTTTAAATCCATTTGGTTTATAACTTCCATTTTTTTTTCACAGTGTTTCTCTTTAGTTTCTGTTTCCATGATCTGTCCATTGATGACAGTGGTATATTGAATTTACCCATTATTATTGTGTGAGTTGCAATGTGTGCTTTGAGCTTTCGTAAAGTTTTCTTTTACAAATTTGTATGTTCTTGCATTTGGGGCATTCCTCTTCAGAATTGTGAGTTTATTTTGGTAGATTTTTCCTTTGATGTGTATGTAGTGCCCTTCCTCATCTTTTTTAACAACTTTAAGTTGAAAAATCTATTTTTTTTAGTATTAGAGTTGCTACTCAAACTTGTTTCGTGGGAATTTGCCTGAAAATTTTTTCCAGCCATTTACTTTGATGTGATGTCTGACTTTGTCACTGAAATGTGTTTCAGTTATGTTGCAAAATGCCATTCTGTTTTGTATCAAGCCTGCTAGTCTATTTGTTTTTATATGGGAACTGAGTCCATTGATTGTTGAAAGATATTGAGATCAATTCTTATGCATTCAGGTTTGTTGTTGTGGTTGTTGTTGTTGTTGTTGTTGTTGTCATTGTAGTTAGAAATGGGATTATGCTTTTGTGGCTCTCTTCTCTTGGGTTTGTGGTGAGAAGATCAGTTTCTTGGTTTTTTGAGGTGTACTTTGCCACCTTATGTTGGAGTTTTCCATCTATTATCCTTTCTAGGGCTAGATTGGTGAAAGATATTGTGTAAATTTGGTTTTGTCCTGGAATATTTGGTTTCTCCCTCTATGGTAATTGAGAGTTTTGCTGGGTATAGTAGTCTGGGTTGGTATTTGTTTCTTCTTGAGTGTCTGGATAACATCTACTAAGATATTATGACTTTTTATTTGTCTCTGTTGAAAGTCTGGTATTATTCTATAGGTCTCCAGGTCTCCCATTTCTTTCTTTATGCTGGGCATTTAGTGTTTTAATTATTATTATGTCTGGGAAGAATTTCTTTTCTATATTTGTTTGGATATATATATATATATGTGTGTGTGTGTGTGTGTGTGTGTGTGTGTGTGTGTGTATATGGCATTGGATCGCCAGGGGCTGGAGGTCATAGAGGTTGTGAGCTGCCATGTACATGCTGGGGAATTGAACAGGGTCCTCTGGGAAGGGCCAGTGCCCATAACGCTAAGCTGTCTCTCCAGCCCCCTCGTATATTATTTAAATATTAAAACATGTAGTGACAGTGTTACTATTTTACCCTGTCTATGAATGAGACCTGAGAGCATTTTTAAATTATATTTTGGCAAGTTTGTAATATATAAGATGTACTATGATCATATTCACCCCTAGTATCCCTTCTCTTTTCATTCTTCTTGGACCTTCCTCTTCCCATCTTGTCCCATTCCTACTTTCATTCCTTTATTTTGCGACTTAGTTAAGATTTCTTTTCTGTAGGCTTTTTATATGTTTATGGGCTTCTTTTTCTTTAGATTGGGGAAGTTTTCTTCTTTAATCACGTTGACGATGTAAGTTGCCCAGTTCTGATGTTGTTGGGAAATTTATTCTTTTCTATAATTATTATTCTTCAGTTTTGTCTTTTCATTGCATCCTAGATTTCTTGCATGTTTTGATTTAGGAGATTTTTACTTTTTTATTTTCTTTGACTATTGTGTCAAGGTCTTTTAGGGTATCTTCTACACCGGAGATTCTCTCTTCTATTTCTGTTTGTGATGCTTGCATTAGTTTCTCCTGACTTCTTTCCTAGATTTTCAATATTTAGGGTTGTCTCCCTTTGTGTTTTCTTTAATGTTTCTATTTCAATTTTAGATGATGGACAGTGTGTTCTATTCTTTACCTGTTTGATTGTATTTTCCTGTATTTCTTTTAAGCTTTATTTGCTTCTTATTTAAGTCTTCTACTTGTTTACCTGTGTTCTTCTCTATTTCTTTAAGTGAGTTATTCATGTCCTTCTTAAATTCCTCTATCATATACATCAGATTAGATTTTTAGATCTTAATCTTGTTTTCCAGTTGTGCTAGGGTATCCAGGGTTTTTTGTGGTGGGAGGACTGTGTTCTGATGTTGTCAAGTAGTATTGGTTCCTGTTGAATATTTTCCTGTGTTTGCTTCTTACCATCTGGTTATCTCTAGCGCTAATTGCCATTGCTGTCTTTGACTGGAGCCTGTCCCTCCTATGATACTGGTTGATTCAGAAATCCTCAGAGTTCCTATGTCTCTATGATCCTGTGATTCTCGATGCTCTGATTCTGTGTTTCTAGGTGTTTCAGAGCTCCTAGGAGTCAAGCTTTTTCAGAGTGTTACAGGAATGTGTGGAGAGCCAGAACCTTGGGTCTGCACTGGGGACAGGTGCAAGTCAGAAGGAGCCCATGCCTCAGAATGAGCAGAGGTTCATGTTTTTCTGGTTCCTGTGGTGGTCCCAGTTATGCTGCATGGTGCAAACGATGCTGTGCCCTCAATTGTGATTTTGAATTAATCAGAGCTCCAGTGATCCTGGGTGTCTCCTGGGAGTCAAGATTCATCTGTGATCCTAGGATCCTGAATGTCAGAGCACCTGGGAGTTGGGAACCTTCTCAGTATTGTAGAAATGTGTGCAGAGCCAGTGTCCCAGGTGTGTTCTGGGTGCAGTTTCCCATATAAAAATTAATTTTATTTTCCTGGATATTTTATTTATTTACATTGCAAATGTTATCCCTTGTTCCCTCCTATCCCATACCCCCTCCACCCTGCTTCTATGAGGATACTACCACTCTTACCCATTCCAACCTAATGCCCTGGTATTACCCTACATTTGGGAAATGAGCCTTCACACAACCAAGGGATTTCCCTCCAATTGGTGCCGCACAATGCCATCCTCTGTGACAATTGTGTCTGGAGTCATGGGTCACTCCATGAGTACTCATTGCTTGGTGGTTTAGACCCTGAGAGCTCTGGTGGGGTCTGGTTGGTTGATATTGTTTTTCTTCCTTTGGTGTTGCAAACCCCTTCAGCTCCTTCAGATTTTTCTCTAATTCCTCCATTGGAGTCTTCATGTTCAGTCCAGTGGTTAGCCCTGACCATTCTCATCTGTATCAGTAGGTCTCCTCTGAGACTATAAGGAGACACCCATATCTGGCTCTTGTCAGCAAACACTTCTTGGCATCAGCAATAGTGATTGTGTTTTGTAGCTTCATATGGGATGGATCCCCAGGTGGGGCACTCTCTGGAAGGCCCTTTCTTCAGTCCCTGCTCTATTCTTTGTCCCTGTATTTCCACCATGAGTGTTTTGTTCTCCCCTCTAAAAAGAAATGAAGCATGCATATTTTGGTCTTCCTTCTTCTCAGGCATCATATGATCTCTGAATATTTTCTTAGGTATTCCAAGCTTTTGAGCTAATATTCACTTATCAGTGAGTGCACAACATGTATGTTCTTTTGTGATTGGGTTACCTCGCTCAGGATATTTTCTAGCTCCATCTATGTACCTAAAAATTTCATAAAATCATTGTTTTTAATAGCTGAGTATTCCTCCATTGTGTAAATGCACCATTCTTTCTGTATCCATTCCTCTGTTGAAGGATATCTGGGTTCTTTCCAGCTTCTGGCTATTATAAATAAGGCTGCGATGAACATAGTGGAGCATATGACTTTGTTGTATGTTGGAGCATCTTTTGGGTATATGCCCAGGAGTGGTATAGCTGGATCCTCAGGTAGTGCAAAGTCCAATTTTCTGAGGAGCCTCCAGACTGATTTACAGGGTAGTTGTCCCACCTTGAAATTCCACCAACAATGGAGGAGTGTTCCCCTTTCTCCACATCCTTGCCTGTATCTACTGTCACCTGAATTTTTTATCTTAGCCATTCTGACTGGTGTGAGGTATTATCTCAGGGTTGTTTTGATTTGCATTTCCTTAGTGACTAAGGGTGCTGAACATTTCTGTGTGTGTGTGTGTGTGTGTGTGTGTTTTAACATTTTATTTTTTTAATTGGATGTTTTTTTGATTTACATTTCAAATGTTATTCCCTTTCACAGTTTCCCAGACCAAGTGTCCTATCCCATCCCCCTCCACTTCTTCTATAAGGGTGTCCACTTCCCCATTGACCCTTCCTCCCCCCTGACATTCCCCTACAGTAGGGTCCACCCGTGGCAGGACCAAGGGCTTTTTCTTCCATTGGTACCCAACAAGGCCATCCTTTGCTATATATGCAGTTGGAGCCATGGGTTAGTCCAGGTATAATCTTTGAGTAGTAGTTTAGTCCCTGGTAATCTCTGGTTGTTTGGCATTGTTGTTCTTATGGGACTGCAACAATATTTTCTCTAATTCCTCCAATGGGGGTCAATTCAGTGTTTTGCTTCTAGCATTCTCCTCTGTATTTGACATGTTCTGGCTGTCTTTCTCAGGAGACATCTGTATCTGGTTCCTGTCAGTATGTACTTTTTAGTTTCATCCATCTTATCTAGTTTTGGTGGCTGTATACATATGGGCCGCATGTGACACAGGCTCTGAATGGCCATTCCTTCAGTCTGTGCTCCAAACTTTGCCTCCATATCCCCTCCTATGAATATTTTTGTTCCCCTTTAAGAAGGACTGAAGCATCTACATTTTGATCATTCTTCTTCTTGAGCTTCAAGAGTCTGTGGATTGTATCTTCGGTAATTCGAGCTTTCAGGCTAATATCCACTTATCAGTGAGTGCATACCATGTGAGTTTTACTGTGATTGGGTTACCTCACTCAGGATGATATTTTCTAGTTCAATCCATTTGTCTATGAAGTTGATGAAGTCATTGTTTTTGATAAATGAGTGCTTCTCAGCCATTCAGTATTCCTTAGTTGGAGAGATGCCATACATACCCTAAGAGAACACAAAAAAATAAATAATATAAAGTTAGTGTACAGTACAATCAATTGAGCAAAATGCATTATGAGTAAAACTAATGAAAGTTCATTTATATTATTTTCATATTCATTAGTGTAATAATTTGGACATTTCAAAAGTAATGTGTAAGTAGCATTAAAAATCCTTAACATTCAATATAAATAAAATGATTGAATTAAAAACTTTAGTTATTGCAGATTTTAGTTGTACTAAATTGATATTAGCTCTTGAAATTAATTTGAGTACTTTATAATGTATTTCAAACAAATTTACACAATCTCTGGGAAATAGAATTTGGATAAAAAATGCTCCATGTTTTAATGCACATATGTAGGTATATTTCTCATATGCACAGATGAATTTTAAATCGATTGAATATTTAGAAAATAAAATGCATCATCTTCCCAATCCTGATACATACTATTGAAATAATTACAGAACTTGCTAACTCAATCCTTGCCCTATAACCTTATTTCTTGAATTGTTAAATTTGTTTTAGCTTTACTATTGAATTCCCTGGGTAATTTGATTGGTACATGTATATAGTATTATTATTTAAAATTTTAATATCTTCATTTAACATGGAAAATTGTATTGAAGTAAATTAAAAGAAACTAATATTTAAGAAATGTTGTTACTCAATTCTAGGGAGCATAACAAAAATATTTACTTAATTTAACAAAACTGTTCATATTAAATACAAACTAAATAATTAGTCTAAAATTACAAGCAAAACTCCAGAATTGTAGCTTGTTTTGATTTCAATATTTTTTGAAAAAATATGTGTATCAACAGAAATTAAAATCTAATTGCTTTCTGTAAAGTGAAAAATATTCTTTTTCTATTAAATAATTTACAAAATACTTGACCTTCCTTAAAAATATTTTAGTGAAGAAACTATGTATATACATATATAAATATAAATTAATATGTATATTGAGTAACTATGATTAGTATTGGATAGCTTATGTAAATATTACAATAGTGAGTAAATATTAGTATCAATATAAATCTAAGTTGCAGGTACATAGGATGAAATTTAAAATAATTGTTCATAAGATTATAAAATTTTAATATCTAATTAATGTGATGATTAAGTTAAGATTTAGTGTTAATTAATTGTTAATATTATACATATATCATTAATTAAAAACCAAATATCAGGATTATTTTGAGGGCAGGTCTTTGTGACACCCAGATTCATATGTTTGATAGCCATTCCTGCTAGAGGAGCAAAGGGGAACATATTTCCTTAAATGATAGGACAATTTATTTTATTAGCAATAGCAACAGGTTTAAGTAAATAAATGAAAAGATAAGGCATTTTACCTTTACAATACATTTTCAAAACTTGGGTAATTATACATAAAATACATTAATCTGTTCATAAAACAAATATCAAAATTGGTTTTTATTATTGAACTAAGGAATTGAATAAAGAATTTTATAAAATTCTGTATATACTTTCCTAAAAAAAATCAATAAAGATTAAACACAGTTAAAATGTATCAATACATAGCTAAATTTAGTTGCTTTTTGTCAAGCCAGAAATATTTTTTATATATTTCCACAAAATAGTGTACAAAATAAATTGGTATATCTTAGTGAAGAAATTAAGTCATATTTGTTTTAATCATTAGAATATTTTAAATTTAGAGTAATGTATAAACAGTAATGCTGTATTATACAGTATATAGTGTTTTGTTTTATGCTGGGTTATGTTTAGAGTAAAATAAAGCATAACAATGAGAACAAATGACCTAATGTTGAAATAATATAAATTTTGTATACCTTAGTTATTGCAGTTACATTCAATATATAGAGAAAAAAAATTAATAAAAATTCTACATGCCTTTGTCTGTGTGTTTGTGTGTGTGTGTGTGTGTGTGTGTGTGTGTGTGTGTGTGTGTGTGTGTGTGTGTGTACAGGTCACTGTCATAATTTGGGCATTCTAATCATTACAAACTAACTGAGACATTAATATATATGTTAACCTAAAAGCTTGTGTGATTTATTTAGTATTCTGTGCCTGCTCTGGCAAGGGATCACAACCAAAGATCTTCTAGATTTGTGTGACTCACCTGGAATACAGACATGTCTTGAATCTGGGAACCAGAGTCTTGTAGTTCTCTGAGTTTAAGACCAGCCTGGTACAGAGCAAGTTCTAGGTACAGTAAAGCTTAGGTTCAGGTATGGTTGTTCAAGCCTTTAATCCCAGCATTCAGGAGATAAAGGCTTGCAGATCTCTGAGTTCTAGTCAGTTACTTTTTTCCCCCATATTTATTAACTTGAGTATTTCTTATTTACATTTCAATTGTTATTCCCCTTTCCAGTCAGTTACTTTTGTTGAGTGAGTAAGATGAGAAGCAGTACAGTGGAGTTTAGTTCATGGCAGTTCAATTGGTAGTAGGCCAGTTCATGGAGTTCAGAGAGAGTTTTTAAAAGAACAGTTTCACAGAGATAGGTTGAGGGAAGAACAAGGTAGAGAAAAGTGTAGACAGAAATAGCAAGGTCATGAGAAGGAGCCAGACAATTTGAACAAATTGCCCAAATTAGTTTAAGGCCAAGCAAAGCAATTCAGTGAGAAGCTGAGAGAAGACAGATTGAATCAGTCAGCTTAGAGAGGTGTTTCATTGAGAACAGCGGAGTTAAAACAGCCAGCAAGCGTTCAGAAGGAGCTAGAAAGAGTAAATTTATTTCGCAGTAAGCCTTGGAGACAACAATTCCATTAGGTGAATTAAAGTTACTTTTACAAATAATATCACATTTTATTATTAATGTAATTTAATTAATTAGATAAAATTTAATGTATTGTACTATATTTTAGTTTCAATATATTGATATTAGTTTAGAATATTAAAATATTGCATTTAAACAATATTTTTAAATTGCTTATACAATTTGTTAGTAATTGTGATATGACATGAATGAAATTTGTATAATATGTATTTAAACCTTTGTATATAAAATGTTCAAATTGCTGTTTTAAGTCAATACTCTATCATCATATACAAATATTTTTTCTCAATGAGATCAATCTTAAATAAATAGATGAGACATATTTCGACTGGTATGTGCAATGCAGTAAAGTACTGTTTCTGTTTCTCACACCTCATGATACATACTTATATCTCTTAAATCATTACAATTGTTATTGTATTGTTATTAAAGTGTTATTAATGTCCATTTTAATTTAAAAAGAAAACATATTACTAATACTGTTTAAAATGGTAATGACTTCATTATACATGGAAATCTTTGCATTTAAAGACAGTAAAAGGAACTCAGATATTTATCATTTTATCAAACGTTTCACTACAGACAAGAAAATGCCAAAATACTTTTGTTATTATTGCAAAAAATAAAACAAAAAACAAAACCCCAAACTGTGCCCATTTCATGCAAAATAAACAGTTAGTCTACTTTTATGTCCTGAATTTCTTCTGTTAATAACTTTTGAAAGAATGTATCAGCACAGATTAAACTCTTGATTCAAAGCAATTGAGTAATATTTTGTCAGGAGAAAAATATTATCAATATAAATCAATTTTTATGATACAAAATGAATTTTGATATTTAAAGTATGCTAGTCATGAAATGATTTAAATATAAGATGTAATGTATCTTAAATAAACACGAGTATAATAAAACTTATATAAATATATATTAGTAAATAAATGTTGAGTGAATTTATAATCTAAATTGCAAATAATTAGAATACAAATAAAATAAGTTTATTCATGTAGGAACCATCAATATATATGTAACCCTTAATTAGATGTTTACTACTAATATGTCATTAGTATTAACCTTTTAAATATTTAAAAAACTATATAGCAGACTAATTGTGGAGGTAGGTCATTGTACTAGTCTCTTGACATGCTCAAGACTCTGCTCATGATGTCTAGCACTACCAAACAGTTCAGAAGCCAAAACATGTATACAAATGGTAGGATAACTTGTTTGATTAGCAATAGCACCAGAGGCACAAAATAAATGTAATAATAGAAAACCAAGGTTTTTTTTTTTACTTTTAAATAATTAAAATATTTTTATGCCTAGATTGATGAAATTTACTGAAATAAATTGTTTCCATAAAGAAAATATAAATTATTACTGTAATTTTTATGTATCTATGTTCATTCAATTCATTTAAATATATTTATGTATTTATAATGAAAACCTCAAACTGGTTGCTATAATTGTTAGTCTGTTTTAACGTTCCAATTATGTTACATTTACATTTATATTTACATAAAACAGAAAATGTTTTATTACATACTTTATTATTTAGATTTTAAATCGACAATATGTATAATGTAAAGACTGCATTGAACGAACATGTCCTAGTATTGAAATAATATAAAGTTAGTATTCATTACAGCTAATTAAATAACAAATAACAGAATATGAGTAAAACTCAAATAAGTTGACAGTTAGCCATGTATATATGTATACACAAACAACAGTGCAATACTTTTGGGCATAATCATTAATAAATATGCTAAGTTAAGAGTTTATATGCTTTTGTTGTTTTGTATTTGGGTGTGTGTATGTTTCTTTGAGGGTGCAGAAGTTGCAAAAGCAAAGGGCAAATTTGAGGGGCAGGGAGATGAGTACAACTGAGGCCCATGGTTTGGAACTCAAAAAAAAAAAATCAATAAAAGGTAAAACAGCTTATATGCTATACACAAAATGGATTAATATATAATTAGTATTACAAATATGTGTCATTTAATGTAAATCAGGGGATAGAAAATTATGTTAGCTATTATTTAATATCCAGAGATATTATGTTAATAATAGTTCTTGAAATTAACTTAGTACTTTAAATATATGTAAAACCTATCCACAATGTTACTAAGTAATTGCTCTATATGAAAATAATTAGAATATTCAGAATAGTTGCTCACACTTTATCGCAGACGTGGCCAGAGTTACAAAGAGATCTCTGTGATTTCCGTACTAGCCTGATATGCATGATGAGATCTAGGTAAACTAAGGGGAGATAGAGAGACCAAGTTTCAAAAAACAAAACAAACAAATAAAAAAATCAAAAATAATAAAAACAAAGAGAAGCTAGAAAGGACTTTTTATTTGTTTGTTTTTATTTGTTTTTTTGGGGGAGTTATTGAGTCGTATCTTAACACACATTTATTATTTTTATTGAATATTTTAATTTACATTTCAAATGTCATTCCCTTTCTCAGTTGCCCATCAATAAGCCCCGTATCCTATCCCCTGCCTCTTCTTCTATAAGAGTGTTTCCCTTCCCCTAAACCAACTCCATGATTCCCCCCACTGATATTCCCTTAGACTGAGGGTTCCAGCCTTGGCAGGACAAAGGGCTAATCCTCCATCTGGTGCAACAAGGCAATCCTCTACTACATATGTACCTATAGCCATAAGTCGGTCCACGTGTGTAGTCTTTGGGTGGTGGTTTAGTCCCTGAGAGTTCTGGTTAGTTGGTATTGTTGTTCTTATGAGGTTAGAAGTCCCTGTAGCTCTTTCAGTCTTCTCTGTAATTCCTCCAAAAGGTATCCAGTACTCAGTTCAGTAGTTTGCTGCTAGCATTTGCCTCTGTATTTGACATGCTCTGGCTGTGTATCTCAGGAGACATCTATATCCAGTTCCTGTCAGCATGTACTACTTAGCTTCATCAATCTTATCTAGTTTTGGTAGCTGTATATATGGGGGCTGTATGTGGGACAGGCTCTGAATGGCCATTCCTTCTGTCTCTGCTCCAAACTTTGCCTTCATATACCCTATGAATATATTTGTTCCCCCATCCTCACTTTGGTCTTCCTTCTTCTTGAGCTTCATGTGGTCTGTGGATTGTATCTTGGGTAATTTGAGCTTTTGGGATAAAATCAATTTAGCGGTGAGTACATACCATGTGTGTTTTTTGTGACTGGGTTACCTCATTCAGGATGATATTGTCTAGTTCCATCCATTTGTCTATGAATTTCATGAAGTCATTGTTTTCGATAGCTGAGTAATGCTCCATTGTGTAGATGTACCACATTTTTTGTATCCATTCCTCTGTTGAAGGGCATCTGGGTTCTTTCCAGCTTCTGGCTATTATAAATAAGGCTGCTATGAACATAGTGGAGCACGTGTCTTTTTTACATTTTGGGGCATCTTTTAGGTATATGCCCAAGATAGCTGGATCCTCAGGTAGTGCAAAGTCCAATTTTCTGAGGAACCTCCAGACTGATTTACACAGTAGTTGTCCCACCTTGAAATTCAACCAACAATGGAGGGGTGTTCCTCTTTCTCCACATCCTTGCCAGCATCTGCTGTCACCTGAGTTTTTGATCTTCGTGATTCTGACTAGTGTGAGAAGGTATCTCAGGTTTGTTTTGATTTTCATTTCCCTGATGACTATGAATTTTGAACGTTTCTTTAGGTACTTCTCAGCTATTTGATATTCCTCAGCTGAGAACTAATTGTTTAGCTCTGTACCCCAATTTTAATAGGGTTATTTGGATGCCTGGAGACTAACTTCTTGAGTTCTTTGTAAATATTGGATATTAGTCCTCTATCAGATGTAGGTTTGGAAAATATCTTTTTCCAATCTGTTGTTTTCTCTTTTATCCTAATGACAGTGTCCTTTGCCTTACAGAAGCTTTGTAGTTTTATTAGTTCCCATGCATAGTCATTGGTGTTTTCTTCAGAAATTTCCCCCAGTGCCCATGTTATTAAGGCTTTTCCATACTTTTTCTTCTATTAGTTTGAGTATATCTGGTTTTATGGGGAGACCTTCGATCAACTGATCAACTTGGACTTAAGCTTTGTACAGGAAGATGAGAATGGGTAGATTTGCATTCTGATCTCCAGTTGAACCAGCACCATTTGTTGAAAATGCTATCTTTTTTTCTACTGGATTGTTTTAGCTCCTTTGTCAAAGATCAAGTGGCCATAGGTGTGTGAGTTCATTTATGTGACTTTAATTCTATTTCACTGATCTACCTGCTTGTGACTGTACCAATGACATACATTTTTTGTCACCACTGCTTTGTAATACAGCTTGATGTCAGGGATGGTGATTCCCCAGATAATCTTATTTTTGAGGATAGGTTTTGCAGTCCTGGGTTATTTGTTATTCCAAATGAATTTGTAATTGCTCTAACTCCCTGAAGAATTGAGTTGGAATTTTGATGAGGATTGCATTTAATCTGTAGATTGCTTTTGGCAAAATGTCCATTTTTTTTACTATATTAATCCTGACAATGCATGAGCATGCGGGGTCTTTCTATCTTCTGAGACCTCAATCAATTTCATTCTTTAGAGATTTGATGTTCTTGTCATACAGATCTTTCACATGCTTGGTTAGAGTCACTCCGATGTATTTTATGTCATTTTAAACTATTGTGTATGGCGTTATTTGCACAATTCTGTCTTAGACTGTTTAGCCTTTAATTAGAGGAAGGATACTTATTTGTTTGAGCTAACTTAAACCCAGTGACTTTGCTGAATTTGTTTATCAGGCTTAGTAGTTCTCTGATGCAACTTTTTTGGGGACACACACACACACACACACACACACACACACACATATATATATATATATATATATATATATATATATATATACTATAAATCACTGATATTTTGACTTCTTTCTTTCTAATTTGTATCCCATTTACGTCATTTGGTTTTTGATTGCTCTGGCTGGACATTGAGTTCTTTTTGAATAAGTAGGGAGAGAGGGGCAGTCTTGTCTAGTCCTTATTTGACTGGGACTTTAAGTTTTTCTCCATTTAGTTTTATGTTTGGCCTCTGTGTTGATGTATACTTTTGTATGCTTAGGTGTGTGCTTGAATTCTGATCTTTCCAAGACTTTTAACATGAAGAGCTGTTGGATTTTGTCAAATGCTTTCTCAGCATCTAATGAGATGATCATGTTTTATCTTCCTTTGAGTTTGTTTACATAATGGATTATGTTGATGTATTTCTTTATATTGAACAATCCCTGCATCCTGGGATGAAGTCTACTTGTTCATGGTGGATGATCATTTTGTTTGTTGTTGGATTCTGTTTGTTTGAAGTTTATTGAGTATTTTTGTGTTGATATTTATAATTGAAATTGGTCTGAAGTTCTCTTTCTTTGTTGAATCTTTGTGTGGTTTAGGTATAGGTATAATTGTGTCTTCATAGAAGTAATTGGGTAGTGATCCTTCTGTTTCTATTTTGCGGAGTAGTTTGAACAGTGTTGGTATGAGGTCTTTTATGAAGGTCTGATAGAACTCTGCACTATAACTGTCTGGTCATTTCCTCTTTTTGTTTTAAGACTTTTAATAACTGCTTCTATTTCATTAGTAGTTATGGGATTATTTAGATAGTTTATCTGATCCTGATTTAACTTTGGTATGTGATATCTGTCTAGAAAATTATCCTTTTCATACAGATTTTCCAATTTTGTTGAATATAGATTTTTGTTTTAGGATCGAATAATTTTTGGAATTTCCTCACTTTCTGTTGTTATATCTCTCTTTTAATTTCTTATTTTGGTAATTTGGATATACTCTCTGTGCCCTATGGTTAGTTTGGTTAAGGGTTTATCTATTTTGTTTATTTTCTCAAAGAAACAGCTCCTGATTTTTTTTAATTCTTGTTTTTCTTTTCTTTTCTTTCTTTTTTTCTTCTTGGTTTTTTCCCTGAGTTTGATTATTTCCTGTCTTTGTTTCTCCTCCTCTTTTTTCTTCTTTTGGAGTGTGGTCTCAAAGCTATAATTTGGCTTTCCTTGGAAGTTTCAGTTCAGCTGGCTTTGACTTAGGAGTCTTCCTCTTAGCACTTCTTTCATTGTGCCACCAACGTTGGGTAACTAGTTATCTCAATTAAATATAAAGAATGATACATTACTTTTCTTTTTTGTCACCTACAATTCATCTTTTAAAAAAGATTTATTTTTACATGTATGAGCATTTTTGCTTTGTGTATGAATGTGGATTGCATGTGTACCTAGTGCCTAAGGAGGCTGCAAGACAGTGGTGGGTCCCCTAGAACTGGAGTTCACATGGGTTGTGAACTGCCATTCAGATGCTTTTTGAAGAACTGTGAGGTCCTGAGAAGAGCAGAGGCCTATTCTTTTGTTTCTAACCCCTCAAATTCACCTTTAAAAATTGTGTAATAAAGTCCAACAAAAAAGATCTAAAATCACATTCTTTTGACAATTTTCTAAATTTTGAAAAAAATTTTTTAAAAGAAGATGTCTTTACTATCTGAAAGAGCTACTGCTTCTATGTTACTTTCAAGATTAGTCCAAAACAAAATGAAAAAATTCTATGTCTTGTATATTTTGAAGACTAAAAGAAGTTTAGATAAAAATATTACTTGAAATAAATAATTTTATAAATTCTTCTAAAATATAAAACACTATTTAACATCACATATCTCCTTTAAGCTGTGCTCAGACACGTATATTCCCATTACACACCTGTCATGTGTCAGTTTTCTGATGAGTTCCTGCCAGGTCTGCTGGAAACATAAAGAAAGAAAAAGAAAAAAAAAAAAAAACTTTCCTTAAAGAAAGGGAAGAAAACCTGAAGAAAAGAATCAAAACTGCCCAAAAATTAGAAACACAGATGTAAGCCAAGGAAGAGACTATACACAAGAAATTCCAAAAAAGTATTCAAAACTAAAAATTTTAATATACATCTGTAAATGTAAACTCAGTGGTAAAAAATATGTAAGTATAGATGGAACACACACACAAGAACACAAACTATACCCAGAAAAAGCAAGAAAGTAATTTCAAATGACACAAAAGACACAGAGAGATTCAAACACAATGCATAATTCACCTCAATACAAAAATAACAGGAAGCCCACTAAGTTTATCATCTCTTGAACTCAAAACCTAAAAATAGAAAAAAAGGCTGAATGTCCAGAGCCAAGAGGGCCTGGAAGGACAGGACTCTGAGACAAAGACACAGATACTACCCTGTTGAGTTGTTGCTCTGTTTTCTGCCACGCCCTTTACTCACACTAGTCTTCACTGTCATATTTCTTTTGCTCCTGAAAGATTGAAACATTAATATATAAAACTTACTCTCTGTTTTCTTTTCTTTTCTTTTTTGAGGCAGGATTTCATGTATGGCACTGAACTTCCTATGTAAGCAAGGGCGACCATAAACTCCTGATCCTCCTGTTTCGTCTTCCCTAGTACTGAGACTACAGGCATATACCACCACACCCAGGGCTTCAGGTCAACACTCTACAACTCAATATTCTGAGCTCCCTAAACAGATAAATCTCCTATAATATTGACACCAAATGGTTTTAAAAGGTAATTTTGAAACTATTTTATTTCCAAGAAACCAGACATAGAAAGGAAGTAACCCACTTTATTCTTATAATTTCCATCAAGCAACCTTTTCCAAAAACTGAACATTAAAATATTAGCAAAACAGGCCTTCAACAGATACAGGTTTGATACCTCCTGAGTTTACATATTCACTGCTCATTTCACTTGCTTGAAGAATAAAGATCTATTCTTATCAACTGTATAAACCAAGTCCTTGTCTACAAAAATTTCTGCAATATGAAACCAGACAATTGTTGCTCTTGCCAAACTAGAAGTTCAAAGCACCCTCCAAAATGACTCAAACCTCCTTTAACTCCAATGGCTTACTTCTAAGGTCAGAATCGATCCTGGGACATCATAAAATTTCAAAGCTTCTCTAGGTCAAAGGACACCATCTTTAAGACAAAATGGTAACCAACAAATTGAGAAAAGATCTTTTCCAATGCTACATCTAATAGAGAGCTAATGGTTTGAAAAACAGGTATACAGAACTCCTGACCTACAGGCCTATAGTATGGTCGAACCACTGTCAGAAATAGCAGAACAAGGTAAAACCAGAGAAAAAATGATGGAAAGAGGCACGCTCAGGAGCCCAAGCAACAGAAACCAAGACTACATGGCATCACCAGAGCCTAATTCTCCCACCAAAGCAAACACTGAATATCCAAACACACCAGAAAAGCAAGATCTAGATTTAAAATCACATTTGGTCATGATGATGGAGGACTTCAAGAAAGACATAAAGAAATCACTTAGAGAAATGCAGGAAAACACAAATAAACAAGTAGATGACTATAGAGAGGAAATACAAATATCCCTGTAAGAATTGTGTTTTAATCAAAGAGATGAAGGAATTAAAAATGGAAAGAGAAGCAATAAAGAAAGCACAAAGGGAGACAACCCTGGATATAGAAAACCAAAGGAAGAGACAAGGAGCCATAGATACAAGCATCACCAATAGAATACAAAAGATAGAAGAGAGAATATTAGGAACAGAAGACTCCATAGAAATTATCAAAACAACTGGTAAAGATAATGTAAAATGGAAAAAGCGACTGGCATAAAACATACAGGAAATCCAGGACACAATGAGAAGATCAAATCTAAGGATAATAGGTATAGAAGAGAGTGAAGATTCCCAGCTCAAAGGACCAGTAATATCTTCAACAAAATCATAGAAGAATACTTCCCTAACCTAAAGAAAGAGATGCCCATATACATACAAGAAGGCTACAGAATTCCAAACAGATTGGACCAGAACAGAAACTCCTCCCGTCACATAATAGTCAAAACACCAAATGCACAAAAGAAAGAAAGAATGTTAAAAGCAGTAAGGGAAAAAGGTAAAATAACATATAAAGGCAGACCTATCAGATTTACACCAGACTTCACACCAGAGACTATGAAAGTCAGAAGATCCTGGACAGATGTAATACAGACCCTAAGAGAACACAAATGCCAGCCCAGGTTACTGTATCCATCAAAACTCTCAATTAACATAGATGGAGAAACCAAGATATTCCATGACAAAACCAAATTTACAAAATATTTTTCTACAAATCCAGCACTACAAAGAAAATAAAGGGTAAAGCCCAACATAAGGAGGCAAGGTACACCCTAGAAGAAGCAAGAAACTAATCGTCTTGGCAACAAAACAAAGAGAAGAGAAGCACAGAAACATAATCTCACATCCAAACACAAATATAACAGGAAGCAACAATAACTATTCCTTAATATCTCTCTATATCAATGGACTCAATTCCCCAATAAAAAGACACAGGTTAACAAACTGGATATGCAAAGATGACTCTGCATTCTACTGCCTACAGGAAACACACCTCAGAGACAAAGACAGACACTACCTCAGAGTAAAAGTCTGATAAACAACTTTCCAAGCAAATGGTCTGAAAAAGCAAGCTGGAGTAGTCATTCTAGTATCGAATAAAATTGATTTTCAACCAAAAGTCATCAAAAAATGTAAGGAAGGACACTTCATATTCATCAAAGGAAAAAAAATCCACTGAGATGAACTGTCAATACTAAATATCTATGCTCCAAATACAAGGGCACCTACATACATAAAAGAAACCCTACTAAAGCTCAAAGAATGCATTGCACCTCACACAATAATAGTAGGAGATTTCAACACCCTACTCTCATCAATGGACAGATCATGGAAACAGAAATTAAACAGAGACATAGACAGACTAAGAGAAGTCATGAACCAAATGGATTTAACATGGATTTAAATAATATTTAAATAATAATGGATTATTTATATAACATTCTATCCTAAAACAAAAGGATATACCTTCTTCTCACCACCTCATTTTACTTTCTCCAAAACTGACCACATAAACTGTCATAAAACAGGCCTCAACAGATACAGAAAGATAGAAATAATCCCATGAGTCCAATCAGACCAAAACAGGCTAAAGCTGGTCTTAATGCTCTACTCAATGATAACATGGTCAAGGAAGAAATAAAGAAAGAATTTAAAGACTTCTTAGAATTTAATAAAAATGAAAGTAAAACATTTCCAAACTTATGGGACACAATGAAAGCACTGCTAAGAGGAAAACTAGTAACTCAAAGTGATGGCAGAAAAAAAAAAGGAGAGAGCATATATCAGGAGCTTGACAGCACACCTAAAAGCTGCAGAACAAAAGAAAAGCAAATACACCCAGGAGGAGTAGAAGGCAGGAAATAATCAAACTCAGAGCTGAAATCAACCAAGTAGAAACAAAAAGTACTATACAAAGAATTAACAGAACCAAAAGCTGGTTATTTGAGAAAATCAACAAGATAGATAAACGCTTAGGCAAACTAACCAGAGGACACAGAAAGTGTGTCCAAATTAACTAATTCAGAAATGAAAAGGGAGACATAACAACAGAGCCAGAGGGAATTAAAAAAATCATCAGATCTTCCTACAATATTCTATGTAAAACAAAACTTAAAAATCTGGAGGAAATGGACAATTTCCTAGAGAGATACCAGGTACAAAGTTAAATCAAGAACAAATAAACAATTTAAACAACCCAATAGCTCCTAAAGAAATAGAAGCAGTCATTAAAAGTCTCCCAACAAAAAAGAGCCCAGGTCCAGATGGGTTCAGTGTAGAATTCTATCATACCTTCATAGAAGACCTCATGCCAATACTATTCCATGAAATTTAAACGGATGGAGTGCTACCAAATTCCTTCTATGAAGCCACAATTACTCTTTTACCTAAACCACACAAAGATCCAAGAAAGAGAATTTCAGACCAATTTCCCTTATGAATATCGATGCAAAGATACTCAATAAAATGTTTGCAAGTTGAATTCAAGAGCACATCAAAACAATCATCCATCATGATCAAGTAGGCTTCATTCCAGGGATGCAGGGATGGTTTAACATATAGAAAACCTTCAACATAATCCACTATATAAACAAACTGAAAGATAAAAACCACATGATCATTTCACTAGATGCTGAGAAAGCATTTGACAAAATTCAACACCCCTTCATGATAAAAGTACTGGAAAGAACAGGAATTCAAGGCCCCTACCTGAACATAGTAAAAGCCATATATAGCAAACCAGTAGCAAACATTAAACTAAATGGAGAGAAACTTGAAGCAATATCACTAAAATCAGAGACCACACAAGGCTGCCCACTCTCTCCCTACTTATTCAAAATAGTTCTCGAAGTCCTAGCCAGAGCAATCAGACAACAAAAGGAAATCAAAGGATACAGACTGGAAAGGAAGTAGTCAAAATATCACTGTTTGCAGACAATAAGATTGTATACTTAATTGATCCCAAAAGTTCGACAGAGAACTGCTAAACCTGATAAACACCTTCAGCAAAGTGGCTGGGTATAAAATTATCTCAAATAAATCAGTAGCCTTCCTCTACACAAAAGAGAAACAGGCCGAGAAAGAAATTAGGGAAACGTTACCCTACATAATAGTCCCAAATTATATAAAATACCTCAGTGTGACTTGAACAAAGCAAGTGAAAGATCTGTATGATAAGTACTTCAAGCTTCTGAAGAAAGAAATTGAAGAAGACCTCAGAAGATGGAAAGATCTCCCATGCTCATGGATTGGCAGGATTAATATAGTAAAATGGCCATTTTACCAAAAGCGATCTACAGATTCAATGCAATCCCCATCAAAATTCCAACAAATTCTTCATAAAGTTAGACAGAACAATTTGCAAATTCATCTGGAAAAACAAAAAACCCAGGATAGCTAAAACTATCCTCAACAATAAAAGGACTTCAGGGGGAATCACTATCCCAGAACTCAAGCAATAGTGATAAAAAATTGTATGGTATTGGTACAGAGACAGGCAAATAGACCAGTGGAATTGAATTGAAGACCCAGAAATGAACCCACACACCTATGGTCACTTGATTTTTGACCAAGGGGCCAAAACCATCCAACGGAAAAAAGATACCATTTTCAGCAAATGGTGCTTGTTCAACTGGAGGTCAGCATGTAGACGAATGCAGATTGATCCATTCCTATCACCCTATACAAAGCTTAAGTCCAAGTGGATCAAGGACTTCCACATCAAACCAGATACAATCAAACTAATAGAAGAAAAAGAGGGGAAGCATCTCGAACATATGGCACTGGAGAAAACTTCCTGAACAAAACACCAATAGCTTAAGCTCTAAGATCAAGAATCGACAAATGGGATCTCATAAAACTGCAAAGCTTCTGTAAGGCAAAGGACACTGTTTTTAGGAACAAATGGCAACCAACAGATTGGGGAAAGATCTTTACCAATTCTACAACTTATATCCAAAATATACAAAGAACTCAAGAAGTTAGACTTCAGGGAGACAAATAACCCTATTAAAAAATGGGTTTCAGAGTAAAACAAGGAATTCACAGCCGAGGAATACCAAATGGATGAGAAACACCTAACAAATGCTCAACATCTTTAGTCATAAGGGAAATTCAAATCAAAACAACCCTGAGATTCCACCTCACATCAGTCAGAATGGCTAAGATCAAAAACTCAGCTGACAGCAGATGCTCGCGAGGATGTCAAGAAAGAGGAACACTCCTCCATTGTTGGTGGGATTGCAGACTGATACAACCATTCTGTAAATCAGTCTAGAGGTTCCTCAGAAAATTGGACATTGAACTACCTGAGTACCCAGCTATACCTCTCTTGGGCATATACCCAAAAGATACCCTAACATATAAGAAAGACACATGCTCCACTATGTTCAAACAGCCTTCTTTACAATAGCCAGGAGCTGGAAAGAACACAGATGCCCTTGAACACACTAATTGATATAGAAAGTGTGGTATATCTATACAATGGAATACTACTCAGCTATCCAAAACAATGACTTTATGAAATTCATAGGCAAATGGATGGAACTGGAAACATATCATCCTGAATGACGTCACCCAATCACAGAAAAATACACATTGTATGCACTCATTGATAAGTGGATAGTAGTCCAAATGCTCTAATTACCCTAGATGCACAGAACACATGAAACTCAAGAAGGATGACCAAAATAGGAATGCTTCACTCCTTCTTTAAAAAGGGAACAAGAATACCCTTGTGAGGGGATAGAGGGGCTAAGTTTAGAACAGAGACTGAAGGAATGCCAATCCAGAGCCTGGTCCACATGTGACCCATACATATACAGCCACCAAACTAGATAAGATGGATGAAGCAAAGAAGTGCAGGCTGGCAGGAACTGTATGTAGATCTCTCCCTGAAAGACACAGCCAGAAATATAAACATTCAGAATGGCTCAGATCAAAAACTCATGTGACAACAGATGCGGTTGAAGATGTGGAGAAAGATGAACACTTCTCCATTGTTGACAGCATTGCCATCTGGGACAGCTACTCTGAAAATCTGTCTCGAGATTGCTCAGAATATTGCACATAATATTAATGAGGGCACAGCTATACCACTCCTGGGCATATACCCAAAAATGTTCCAACATATAACGGGCACACATGGTTCACTATGTTCATAACAGCTTTATGTATATTAGCCAGAAGCTGGAAAGAATCTAGCTGTCCTTCAACAGAGAAATGGATACAGATATTATTGAACAATTAAAGAATGTTAAACAATATTAACTAATCTATTAAAAACAATGATTTCACGAAATTCATTGGCATCTGGATGGAACTAGAAAATGTTTTCCTAGGATTGAGAGTTCATCTTGGTGCTTCAAATACAAGGGCACCTACATACATAAAAGAAACCTTACTAAAGCTCAAAACACACATTGCACCTCACACAATAATAGTAGGAGATGTCAACAGTGGGGAAGCATCTTGAACACATTGTCACTGGAGAAAATTTCCTGAACAAAACACCAATGGCTTATGCTCTAAGATCAAAATTGACAAATTGGATCTCATAAAACTGCAAAGCTTCTGTAAGGCAAAGGACACTGTGGGTAGGACAAAATGGCAAACCATAGATTAAAGACCTTTACCAATCCACTACAACAGATGTAGAGACTTGACTTCAATATACATGCAGAACTCAAAGAAGTTAGACCCAAAGAGGGAGACAAATAACCCTATGAAAATGGGGTTCAGAGCCTAAACAAAGAATTCACACAGCTGAGGAATGCAGACGGCTGAGAAAACACCTAAAGAAATGTTCAACATCTTTGTATAAGGAAATACAAATCAAAACACCCTTGAGATTTCACCTCACCCATTGAGAATGGCTGAATCAAAAACTAGGTGACAGCAAATGGTACAGGATGTGGAAAGAGGAACACTCTCCACGTTGGCGGATTGGCAGACTTGGCATAACCATTCTGAACTGGCCTTGGAGGTTCCCTAGAAAATTGGACATTGAACTACCTGAGGACCCAGCTTTCTATACCTTTCTTAAGACATACCCAAAAGCTGCCCCAACATATAAAAAAGACACATGATCCACTATAAGTTTCAGTAACCTTATTTTCTGAGTAATAGCCAGAAGCTGAGAAAGAACCTGGGGGAATGTCTTCTGGTCAGAGGAATGGATACTGAAATGTGGTACATCTACATAATGAAATAATTATCTATCAAAAATAATGACTTTATGAAATTATAGGCAAATGGAGGGGAACTGAAAATATCAATATCCCTGAGTGAGGTAACCAATCACAGAAAAACACACATGGTATGCACATTGATAAGTGGTTATTAGCCCAAAATGCTTGAAATTCACCCTAGGATGCCAGAAACATGGAAACTCAAGATGGATGATCAGCCGTGAATGCTTCACCCTTCTTTAAAAGGGAACAAGAATAACTTGTGGTGGAAGGAGGTGTTAAGATTAAAACAGAGGCAGAAGGAACACCCATTCAGAGCCTGCCCCACATGTGGCCCATACTTATACAGCCACCCAATTAGACAAGATGGATGAAGGAAAGAAGTGCAGGCCGACAGGAACCGGATGTATATCTCACCTGAGAGACACAGCCAGAATAAAGCAAATACATAGGCAAATGCCAGTCGCAAACCACTAAATTGAGAACGGGACCCCTGTTTAAGGAATCAAAGAAAGGACTGGAAGAGCTTGAAGGGGCTCAAGACCCCATATGAAACAATAATGCTTCAAATCAAGAGCTTCCAAGGACCAAACTACTACCAAAGACTATATGGAACTGACCCTGGCCCAACCACATAGGTAGCAATGAACAGCCTAGTAAGAGCACCAGTGGAAGGGGAAGCCCTTGGTCCTGCTAAGACTGAAGCCCTAGTGAACGTGATTGTTGGGGGGAGGGCGATAGTGGGGGGAGGATGGGGAGGGGAACAGCCATATAGAAGGGGAGGGGAGGGGTTAGGGGGATGTTGGCCCGGAAACCGGGAAAGGGAATAACATTCGAAATGTAAATAAGAAATACTCAAGTTAATAAAAAAAATAGTAAATTTAATCTTTAAAAAAGAATGTAAATAAGAAATATTCAAGTTAATAAAATAATAATAATAATAATAAAGAAATACTCAAGTTAATAAAAAAGGGTAATTAAAAAAAATTAAGAACTTTTCTCTTTTCTAACATGGGTTTAATTATTTAGATTGCAAAGGGTAAAGCTATTTTCGCCTCTATGCAATAAAGATTGGAGCTCATCTTTCAAAAAAAAAAAAAGAAAATATTTTCCTGGGTAATTAAGGTAATCCAATCACAAAATAAGTTCACGTTATGCAGATACTGATAAGTAGATTTCATCCCAAAAGGTCAGATTGCCCAAGATACAATCCAGAGAACAACTGAAATTTAAGAAGGATGGCCAAAGTGTGGATGCTACAGTCATTAGAAAAAGACAAAAATATGCATGGATTGTATGGGGGAGACAAATTTTGGAGCATATAATGGAAGAATATACAGAAACTGCCCCATTTGGGGATCAAGCCACATATATATATATATATATATATATATATATATATCTCTATATATTGTGTGTGTGTGTGTATGTATGTGTATATATATATAAAGAGATTGCTGACAAATACTGTTGATGCTACAAGAAAAGGCTGACAGGGCCTGATATGGCTGTCCTCCTGAGGAGTTCAGCCAGACATGACAAATATAGAGAGTATGCTCACAGCCCAACCATTGGATTGGAGAAGGGGTCCCCAATGGCAGAAGTTAGAAGCATTTGAGTGAATGAAGGGGTTTTGCAAACCCCATAAGAACAAGAATACAAATCCAACCAGAGCTCCTGAGACAAACACCACCCAAAAAGTACACATGGAGGGACCCATGGCTCCAGCTGCATGTTTAGCAGAGTTTGTCCTTGTTGGGCATCTGTAAGAGGTGAAGTCCTTGGTCCTGCCAAGACTTGAAGCCCCAGGGTAGGTTATTGTTAAAACACAGACATGAGAGTAGTCTTTGGGTGGGTAGGGGAACACACTCACGGAAGAAGACGGAGGGAGGATGTGATATCGTGTTTATGGATGAGAAGCCAGGAAAGGGGAAAACATTTGAAATGTAAATTTAAAAAATTCAATTAAAAAAAGAAAAATAGTATTAAATAATAAAGGAACTCTTACAGGAAAACATGTATTTAAGAATGTGTGCATATAAAATATTTCTGTTTATTAAATTATTTCATATACAAGATTAATTCCTGCTTTGACTTAGAAAGAAAAAATATTAAAACTAGAAATATGTGTGTGTGTGCATGCACGTGTGTGTGTGTATGTGCGTGTGTGTGTATAATTAAAATATAATATGAAAAAATGATAGATGAATTATATGATTTAGGAGTATAAAATTTTCAGTGGCTCACCTCTAGACTGATAATTAAGTCCTTAACTACATCTATTTATATGTAAGTACTGCTGATCCATACAATACCCCCTCCATGCACACACACACACACACACACACACACACACATATCACTCCTCTTTACTTATCACATGTATGTCTATAGATAGTACCTTGATTACCATTTATTGAAAGATTAATACTTGTAAGGGAATACATACCATATTTATCTTTTGCATTCCAGGTTACTTTATTCAGGGTATTTTCCTAGTTGTATCCCTTTGCCTGCAAATTTCATAATGTGATTTTTTAACAGCTCTGTAATATATTCCATTGCGTAAATGTATCACATTTCTTTTTTTTTCTTTTTTCTTTTTTTTTTTTTTTTGAGGGAGGAACATATAGGTTTTTTTTTTCCAATTTCTTGTTTTTATGAATAAAACCACAGTAATACAGTTAAGCAGTGTCCTTGCAGTAGGATGGAACATCCTTTGGGTATATGTCTAATAGTAGTATAGCTGGCTCTTTAGGTAGATTAATTTCCAATTTTCTTAGAAACTCCCTTTTCTATACTGTCTGTACAAGTTTGCAGTTCCACCAACCATGGAGAAATGTTCCCCTTATTCCACATTCTTGCCAGCATGAGGGGTCACTTGTGTTTTTAATCTTTGCACATCTGGCATGTATAAGATGGGAATCTCAAAGTTGTTTTGATTTTTATTTCCCTAATGACTAGGAATATTGAACATATCTTTAAATGTTTCTTAATTATTTGAAGTTCCTCTGTTGAGAATTTTTTATTATGCTATGTAAGTTTTTGATATCTATATTCTTGAAGTCTTTATATATTTTGGATGGTGGACTTCTATCAGACTGGGAAAGAAATACGGGGTTTGAAACCACCTCTTTAAATAGTCTCAAATACTATAAAATATGTTGGAGTAACTCTAACCAAGCAAGTGCAAGTCTTTATGATAAAAAGTTTTTGAAGAAATAATTTGGAGAAAGTATCAGAAGTTCTTTTATTTGGTAATTATTTTTATTATCACTATCATCATTATTATTTGGAAAGACATGTTTGCCATGTGCATGCATGTGGATGTTGTGGGAAAACATGTGGGGTAGATCTTTTCCTGTTTTCTTTCCCTTTGATACCAAGCAATACTATTAATATCATATGGAAAGTGCCTTTATGCCCTAAACCAGTGGGCATAAACTTTCTAATGGTGTGAGCCTTTAATATAGTTCCTCATGTTGTAGTGACCCTCAACCCTAAAATTAATTTCATTGCTATGTAACTGTAGTTTTGTTACTGCTATAAATCATAATGTAACTGTATGGTATATTACCCCTGTGAAAGAGTCATTCAACCCCTTAAGGGATTTTGACCCACAGGTTGAGAACTTTGGCCTTAAGCCATCTCTTTGGCCAAGTTTCTCTATTTTAAATTAAGCATTCTGACAATTTTGTATTAACTTGAAAATGTATGAAATGATACAGAGACATCTGGTACACCCTTTGCCAAATTTTATTCAACATTATTATATTATAATTATATACAGGGCAGTATTTCAGGCCAGATATTGGCATTCATCCAGTCAAGGAAATCACAAGTCAATCATTTCATGAATCCTGGTTTCACAGTTTGTTTGCAGTCATACATCCCACCACCATGACCTATAACTCATTGCCATTAATGGATTTCAGCAGCTAATCATATCTACCTACCATGCCCCCTGTTATGTATATATATTTTTCTATATGTAATAATACATTTATTTCAGGAATATTTTCAGTGGAATAGTATATGGGATTTTTCATTTCTTTTTCACTCTGCATTGTGTACTGAAATTCTGACCACATTTTATCATATATTAGTAATTTCTTCCTTTCTCTAGTTAAGTTGTATCTCATGCTATGGAACTTTATTTTAAATATATACTGGTTTACTAAATTAGAGTTATTTCTGGATTTATTTTTTGTTTTTATTCTTTATTTTATTTTTTCCTAACACAAGCTAGGGACAATGCTTTTTAAATTTGCATAAGAACACATTCCTTTATTTTCTGGTATAAGTGCCTGGAAGAGTAATATCTATATCATTATATATAAGTTTTTGTTACATTGAACTTTCCTGTTCTCCATAATGGTCTAATAGTTACAGTCTCATAAACAATGTAAGAAAATTATGGCTAGATGTAAACTTGTAAGTTTTAGTGATAATCATAGATTTTTGTTAGTCAATGTGAGATATGTATATAACATTTATATCTGTAATATTCTTATTAGCATAGCTTATTCCCCAAACTAGATGCATTATTACAATTTTATAGTTGTAATTTGATCATATACCTACAACATTTCATGCTCCATAGCTTTGGTACACACTATACCCCTGTCTTCAAAACTTATTCTTGTCCTTATCTACCTTTATAGATATTTAATTGTAGAATCCACATTTGAGATGAAATATATTAGTTTTCTCAGTCTGGCTTATTTCCTATAACACAGTGATGGGCATTAATTTCTACCAATTTTTTGTTGGAGAAATTGAGCATAGACTAAAAATGTATGTTGCTCTTTCATAGATCCTGGGATAGGTTCCTAGAACACACATTAGGTAGCAGACAAATACAATAACACCACTTCTGGGAGATTAGGCACCCATTTCTGGCCTTGATAGGAACCATGCAAGGGCATGGCACATGTACTCACATACCCACATACATACATGCATACATACATACATATGTACATACATACACACATATAAGCACTCAAATATATGAGAGACACAGCCAGAATACAGCAAATACAGAGGTGAATGCCAGCAGCAAACCACTGAACTGAGAATAGGACCCCCGTTGAAGGAATCTGAGAAAGAACTGGCAGAGCTTGAAGGGGCTCGAGACCCCATATGTACAACAATACCAAGCAACCAGAGCTTCCAGGGACTAAGCCACTACCTAAAGACTATACATGGACTGACCCTGGACTCTGACCTCATAGGTAGCAATGAATATCCTAGTAAGAGCACCAGTGGAAGGAGAAGCCCTGGGTCCTGCTAAGACTGAACCCCCCAGTGAACTAGACTGTTGGGGGAGGGCAGCAATGGGGGGGAGGTGGGGAAACACGGGCAAAGGAAGGGGAGGGGGAGGAGATGTTTGTCCCAAAATGGGAAAGGAATAACACTCCGAAATGTATATAAGAGAAATACTCCAAGTTAATAAAAAAATAAACCAATTTTACCAATTTTAGTTTTAATTACCTGAAAACAACTTTTTGCATAGACACACATAGACACGCATACACACATACTCTACAATCTTTCCATTTCTTTATTCACAAATAGGCATTAAGGTTGATAGCATAGCTAGACTATTATGAATAACTATAAATGAACAGGGTGAATAAATTACCTCTGATGTACTGACATATTTTTCCTAAGTTTGTAGTCCATCAATAGTATACTAGGTCATATGGATAATTATTATTCCTTTAGTTTGAAAGGAATTTATACTTTCAAAAAGCCTGAAATAATTCAAAGACTTAAGATTGTTAAGGTTCTCTTCCTCTGACATCTTTACCCATCTTTTTTTCTTTTAGTGGTTAATCATTCTTACTGAAATCAGATGGCCTCTCAGAGTAGATTTGGATTGTATTTTCTTTTTTAATTTAATTTTTTATACAATATATTTTGATCATGTTTCTCTCCTGCCCTAAGTCATAAATCCTCCTACTTTTCTATCCAAGCAACTCCAAGTTCTCCATTTTTTCTACATGTATTTCTTTTATAAGGTATCTGTTCACTTCATTTATCTGATTATTCACTGTTTTTTATATTTTTTAAGTTCTTTACATGGTGTGAGTATTAATTTCTTCTTGGATGAACAGCTTAGAAAGATTATCTTGAGGTCTTTTTGTGATTTTTATTTCATATTTGCCTTGTAACTTGTAGGCAGAAGGTATTTCTATTTTTACTTGCCATCTGTCCTCTTTAGTGAGTTTTCTCTGAATGTGTTATTCTCCTTGTTTTCAAATTGGACTCTTTATTTTATTCTGTGAAGGTTTTAGAGTGTTTTTTTAAATTCTAGTGTCATGGTTAGGGCAACTCTTAAAAAGGAAAACATTTAATCGGGGCTGGTTTACAGTTCAGAGGTTTGCTTCATTATTGCCATGGCAGGAAGCATGTTGGCACACAAGCAGATATGATGTTGGAGAGGTAGTTCAGATTTCTACATCTGATCAGAAGCCATCATGAGAGAGATCAACACTGGATCTGGCTTGAGATTCTGAAACATCAAGCCCACCCTCAGTGACACACTTCTTCCATTAAGGCTATACCTACTACCACAAGGCCACAACTTTTGATAATATGAGTTACTATAGGCCTTTGGAGGTTCTTTTCCTTCAAATAACACATCTGTGGACAGGATTTTGGTTGTTCATTTGTTTGTTTGGTTGGTTGGTATTTCTCTATTTTGACATAGATTTTGAAATTCTACTTTCTCTTAGTCTGTCACTTTTCTTAACACATGATGAAAGTTTTTAAATATAATAAATGTTGTATTATGTAGAACCAAGTTTCATAAAAATTTTCTTTAAGGATTACATTTCACTTTCAAGTCCAGTGACAAAATATGACTATTTCCTCCAAGTATTTCAAAAATTTTTACGTGTAAATATATGACTGCTTGTGAGCTAATTGTTTGCTTAAGTTTTGAAATTTTGGCTAAAAGCTCGAACTACCCAAGATGCAATCCACAGACCACAGGAAGTACAAGAAGAAGGATGATCATTATATATGCTCCCTCTCCTTCTTGAAAGGGGAAGAAATATCCATAGCAGGAGATATGGAAGCAAAGTTTAGAGCAGTGACTGAAGGAATGGCCATTCAGAGCTTGCTACACATGTGGCCTATATATATACAACCACCAAAACTAGATAAGATTGATGAAGCTAAAAAGTGTATGCTGAAGGGACCGGATGTAGATCTCTCCTGAGAGACATATCCAAAGCATGTCAATATAGAGGTCAATGCTAGGAACAAATCACTGAACTAGAACAGGACCCCGTTTAATTAGAAGAAGGATTGAAAAGAGCTGAAGGATTGAAACCCCCTTAAGAATAACGATGCCAACAACCAGAACCAGAGACTAAGCCACTACCCAAATATTATACATGGACTGACCCAGGGTTCCAACTGCATAAGTAGAAGAGAATAGTCTTTGTTGGGGCACCAGTGGAAGGGGAAGCCCTTGGTCTTGCCAAAGTTAGACCACCAGTGCAGGGGAATGTCTGGAGGGGGTGGCTGTAAGGGAGGTGGATGGGTGGCACACTCGTATGGGGGACAAGGTGGGGTTGCGGGCTTACAGACAAGAAATTGGGAAAGTGAGTACTATTTCAAGTATAAATAAAGAAATAAATCTAATAAAAATTTAAAAAAAGAAAAAGTAACAAATTTAGAACAAAACACTCAATCACTGAGATCCAGTCTATTGAAATACTTCTGTTCTAGAGTTTGTATTGTTTTCAAATTACATTTGTAATTAAAGTTCATTCATATTTTATTAATGCCTATGTTTAATTTTTCTTTCTTACATGATGGTGGTCAGATGTAAATTCTTGGTTTGTGACTTAATAAGGGTAGACACTTTCAAAAAGTACCTATATTACTATGCATTTTTATAGCAACAATCTTTTAATAATGTCTATGATGGTATCAGTTGTTTTGAATTTTGTATTAAACTTATATATTTTATGATCAGTATCTCTCTATATGATCTTTTTCATATATAATCATCTGCTGCACAAACAAAATATGTTGTCTATAATTTTATAATTCTGAGTTTATTCTGAAATAAGTAGAGTTAAAACTACAGATTTCATGTCGTCATTACATATAAGCTTAGAACTTCAATAGGACAAAATGGCAACCAACAGATTGGGAAAAGATCTTTACCAATCCTGTATCAATAGAGGGCTAATATCCAATATATACATTTGTATCTATTAAAAGATACATTCATTCAAGAAATGAGTGATGTAAGAATAATGTAGAAAAGGTAACATTATCAGTTAAAGGCAAGCGAACAAGTAGATGGTAAATATATAATAGTGGTAGATTTCTGAAGATTTGTTATCAGTCTAGTAACTATGTGAGGAGCATACTACTTTATGGGATGCTTAACCACTGGTTTAGGGTCTAAATATGAATTACTTGTTTAGTTTATTTCTACATGTTACGTTTCCATAGTTATATTACATTTATCTTCCCTTTGTTCAGTGCAAAAATATTCTGTATATGGTTTAATTAGTGTGTATTATATCTATGAGTTAAAGGTATTATAAAAAGTTTCATATACTCCACATATAATGATCAACTATCAGGAAGTATTTGGAACATGATTAAAGAGAGTCTGTTCAAATATGTAGTTTCATATAAATAACAATATTATTCAATTATTAAGTAATACCTCTAGTATAAATATTAAATTGCATTAAAGGTGCTGAAATGAATATATAGTTCTCATAGATTTTCAAATCATGTTGTATTTTTATCCTCATTCTAAGGTAGTATGAATAAGTTCTTGAAATAATATCAAATGGAATGTTTATTTTATGTAGTATTATACACACTGTTAATCTGAGAAATGCATTTTAAACTTTAACATAAAAATTATTCTTAAAATCTTACTGAAAATGCCACATATTGGATTTTAAAAGAGAATAAATTATACTTTATAATATAAAATACATACAAGATTTAGTTTAGGCAACAATTTGCTTTTGGACAAATTTGTAAAGTGCAAATATCGTTAGGATAATTAATTAGGATATAAAAGTAAAAATTTTACATTAAATTCTAGCTTGGTTTTACTAGTATTCAAATGAGTTTTGATGAGCATCTCTGGTGATATGCTTTACCATGGGTCATATTGAAATTGGGATCAGCTGATAGATGTTACTCCATTGAGTCCTTAGAGGATTGATGTGCGCACCTATGGCCACTGTAGAGTCTAAAAGGGTCTTAGAACCCTGTTTTCTGACAGGGCACATGCAGCTGAGTTTACAGGAATGTGTTTGTGCTGACTGGTCTGCCAGACATGGACAGTGAGCTGGAGCTTTAGAAGGCAGTGACACCCAGATAACCTATTGTTGAAGAGAGAATTGTTTATGTAGTTCCTTTCTTTGGTACGAGTGGTTATACCTGCTTTGCTAACTTGATCTTTGAAATTAGAATTGGACATAAAAGTAGAATTTTACAATAAATTCCTAGTTTTCTTTTACTAGTATTCAAATGTATTTTGATGAGCATCTCTGGTGATACCATCCCAGACCTTGGTATTAGTGAGCAAAGAGAAAATCATACCAGTTACCCTTCTTCCTAAGCACATAAGGAGGGAACCTAATGTGGGAGGCTCAGCTCTTACCTTCCCCATGTAAGGTCAGCCTGTTTTGCACCAGGTTTCACTAATGGGTAAGCATGAGGCAGGATCTTGCCTTGTGAATCATATACATTATTAAGAGGGAACACAGTGCTGGAGTCAATAGAGGACCTCTTGCTTACATATTCGGTCTTCTGATCTCCTGCCTGATCTTCCTGGAAATATGGCTGAGATGAAGATTCTGGCTTGATATTGGTTTCCATTCCTACCACTCACTGTAGTCACTGAGATGTGAGAGTGCTTGTGGATTTATTCTTTTAAGTGAGAATCAAAGTGTCTTGTCTGTTGCCCAGTTATAGAACGCTCTTGATGTTTTTCTTCCAAGAATGCTTGTCTTCAACAATGAAACTAAAGGCCATTGACTATTATTCTGCCCTATAGGCATATAGTGGGTTCTTCCAGGATCTGTCTGTTTCTGTGACTTCTCCAGTTTATGCGTGGTGTTTCATTAGAGTTTGATTGTGTTTGGTAGGAGGATTCTTTTTTTTTTTTATTCCTTCTTTATTAAACGGGGTTTTTCTTATTTACATTTCAATTGTTATTCTCTTTCCCAGTCTCCAGGCCAACATCCCCCTAACCCCTCCCCCCCCCCCCCTATATCTCTGTTCCCCCCCCCATCCCCCCTCCCCCCAATATTCCACATTCACTGAGGGTTCAGTCTTGGCAGGATCAAGGCTGCTTCCCTTACACTGGTGTCCTTACTAGGCTATTCATTGCTACCTATGCAGTTGGAGCCCAGGGTCAGTCCATGTATAGTCTTTGGGTAGTGGCTTAGTCCCTGGAAGCTCTGGTTGGTTGTCATTGTTGTTCATATGGGATCTCAAGCCCCTTCAAGCTCTTTCAGTACTTTCTCTGAATCTTCAACAGAGGTCCCGTTCTCAGTTCAGTGGTTTACTGCTGGCATTCACCTATGTATTTGCTGTATTCTGGCTGTGTCTCTCAGGTGAGATATACATCCAGTTCCTGTCAGTCTGCACTTCTTTGCTTCATCCATTTTATCTAGTTTGGTGGCTATATATGTATGGGCCATATGTGGGGCAGCCTCTGAATGGGCGTTCCTTCAGCCTGTTCTAAACATTGCCTCCCTATTCCCTCCCAATGGTATTCTTGTTCTCCTTTTAAAGAAAAAAAGGAAGTGTGATTAGCATTTTGGTCATCCTTCTTGGAGTTTCATGTGTTCTGTGCATTTAGGTAATTTATATTTGGGCTAATATCATTATCAATGAGTGCATACCATGTGTGTTTTCTGTGATTGGGTTACCTCACTCAGGATGATATTTTCCAGTTCCAACCATTTGCCTACGAATTTCATAAAGTCATTGTTTTTGATAGCTGAGTAGCATTCCATTGTGTAGATGTACAACATTTTCTGTATCCATTCCTCTGTTGAAGGGCATTTGGGTTCTTTCCAGCTTCTGGCTATTATAAATAAGGCTGCTATGAACATAGTGGAGCATGTGTCTTTGTTGTATGTTTGGGCACCTTTGGGTATATGCCCAAGAGAGGTACAGCTGGTCTTCAGGTAGTTCAATGTCCAATTTTCTGAGGAACCTCCAGACTGATTTCCAGAATGGTTGTACCAATCTGCAATCCCACCAACAATGGAGGAGTGTTCCTCTTTCTCCACATCCTTGCCAGCATCTGCTGTCACCGGAGTTTTTGATCTCAGCCATTCTGACTGGTGTGAGGTGGAATCTCAGGGTTGTTCTTGCCGCGCAGATTTCATGAGTCGATTTTGTTCCTCATCTTAAATTACTTTATGTTTCTTTGTGTGATTCAGTCATTGGCTGATCAATTTTCCCTTTCCTCAGTCCTCTTTATTTCAAGTGTATGAGACCTCATCATTCCATTATTCCTTTCACTTTTATTTCCTCATGTTGTAGTTATCATCCCCTTTGTTATCTTGAATTCCTATTTTATACTATGCTGTCCCATATCATTTTCCTTCTTTTTTAACTTTTTTACTAAGTAGTGCTCCAAATAACTTCCAAGACAGGCATATTGTAATAGCCTTTTGGTTGCAATCAAAATTTTCTAACTTTTACTCACAATAAAATAAATTAATAAATACATAGATAATTAAATAATAAAAATTAAAAAAATGTCAAGTCACAAAGAGAACATAAAACAATTTTTAAGGATAAGTGGTGTTTTGACCCTGCTTTCACAAATCAAATTCACATTCAACTTTTATAAATAAATTTCTGTGGGGTATTTACTGCTTAAATTCAGGCTTTGTTAAGTTACCCTGTTAATTTTTTTTATTACTGTCACAATCCTATATACTGTAATTGTCTTAGTTAGGGTTTAATTCGTGGGAAGAGACACCATGACTAAGGCAATTGCTAACATTTAACTTGTTCTAGCTTACTGTCTCAGAGGCATAGTACCTTCTCATTATGGAGGTATGTAGGTTTGGAGGCCTCTGTCTGCCCTGAGGCAGGACACATCTGCTTGGCAAGGCAGAGCACAGGGAGTTTGAGTGCCCTTATCCCATACCACTGCCAGGGCAGGTGCTTGGCTATAGGGAAGCCCTGAGACTTCACTTTGGGCATGGGAAAGCACAGTCTGAGACATGGGAAGGCCAGAGCTAGTTTGGGGGTCCCACAGACTGTGAAGAGGCTGGGGCCATAGGGTTCATGGACTCTTACACATCCAACTACCACTGAAGAGCAGAGAAATGAGTTGGGTGACCTGTGGTGTGCTAAACACATTATCTAGCCCAGGGCCAGGAGGAAAAGGAGCTCTGTCATGTTTCGCTGGAATGATTGTCCTTGTCGTGAAGGATGTAGACTTGTTGGTGGTTGTGGCTGAGATCTGGGAGTACAGAGAGGCCTTTTAAGGGACGTTAGGCTGTTGCTTTTAGAAGCAGGCCCTTCTCATGGCTCCCACAGTGGGATCTTGATGAAAAGAGATAAATGATCTAAAACAGTTTATTGTCATGAAGTTGGATACATAACGCCATACCCTACTTCTCAGGATGGGCTTGAGATTTAATACTGTCTTATTTAAGGTTTTATTGCTGTGAACAGACACCATGATCAATGTATGTTTTGTAAAGAACAACATTTAATTGGTGCTGGATTATAGGTTCAGAGGTTCAGTCTATTATCATCAAGGTAGAAGCATGGCAGCATCCAGGCAGGCATGGTGCAGGAGGAGCTGAGTTCATATCTTCACCCCTAAGAAAGTCAAGGGCATGAATGAGCATCCTCACGCGCCAGGGAGGAGGATCTCAAGCACACCCCACAGTGACACACATGTTCTTCTCCAACAATGCACCACACCTTCTAATATTAGTGCCAAAGAATGTCCTGGCCAAGAATGTAAACCACTGCAAATACCTTTTGTATGGAGGAATGTCTGGGAAGAGAAGCTTGTTGCCTAAGCCCTCTAGGCCTCTAGGTTCCTCACTAGCATGGAGAACTCTGTTTTAGGCCTACAAGGCCATAGGATGCATTTCTTTTATGTGAGAAGCATAGAGTCTGGCAGGGAGCTTGGAGTCATGTCAGACTCAGGTATTTGCCCATGGAGTCTCTAGGTTTCAACCTGCTCTACCTTACCAAACATCTTAGCATGGTTTTATGTGACATGACATGGAAGCATACTCTACATAGATGGATGGATTCCTTCCTCAAAAACATACCTAAAATATGTTTTTATGTTCATTCCTGAAAAAAATGGCTTCCTAGGTCTACTATGTTATGACACTGCAGTGTTGTAATGTATTATCAGAATTCTACACATAGAAATTTAGAATTGCCTTGCATAGTGAGACACAGCTCCCAGTTGCCCCAAGATAGCAGTGTTGTCTAGAGAGTTTTGTTCACTATAAACTGATCTGAGGATTATTTCTTGTCAAAAGAGACATTGTTTTAAAGATTGTGCTGATGTCACATACAGAGAAAGAATAGGTTTTCAGTAAGTTTTAGTAAAGTGCAGCTCTACTTTAATGACATTATTGATATTGCACATTTGGATAACAAATTCTCTTACCAAACTAAATGGTAATTCCTTGCCACATCACTTTTTTAAATTACTTTGAACCTGCATCCCAAGTAAATGTCAAAAGAAAAATTTTTGTTCTTCCTTGAAGATATTTTCTCTCTCTCCAAAGCAGTTCTGTGATCTAATGACTTTTGAGGTCTCATGAGCTCACAGTGGGTTTCCATGTCCTTTGCCTGTACTAGATATTTTGATTTTGTTTCAAGTTTCTTTGGTGAATATGAGGCACATTTTGCCTTGAAAATCCTGATGAAAAGACACAATCACCTGTGAAGACACTACCCCAATGAAGTATTTTATGCTTTTACCGGAATGGAAAAAAGAAAGTAAGAAAAGTAAGCTTTCCCTCTCAGGCCTTTACAATGTTTCAGTTGCTGAGGTACATATCTGAAAAATCCCCACCTTAGGAATTAAAGTTCATTCTTACCTGACTTCACTTTTGACATATATTTTCTCATTTTCTGTCTGAAGGGAAAGAAAAATGCCTCTGGTGAACATCTTTGGAATTTGTCATTTCAAGTATACTGGTTCCTTAATGAAATGTAATTACTCCTGACATCTTTGTGATATTGTGCCTAGATGCCATCCTTATTCATTTGCGAATAGTATATAAGCTATGTAGTAGCAGAGTAGCCTCCTTTATATTTAGCCATAGTATACTTAGCCAGTTTGAATCCAGAAGTTTCTACTTTTCATGGTAAGCATTGTTTTTGACCTATAACACTTGCTTAATATACTCTGGATGGCTATAGGCTAACTGCTGATTTTTGAGTAAAGATTAGACATGCATTACTGCTCCCAGAATTTTCCCATGTTATAGTATGGGCCAGTTTTATCTCTATTGTACCCAATATGTCAATTTAAATTCATTTTCTTATTAGCTGATCAAAGCATGAAAGGAAAGTCTCATTCTTATTGTTACTGTTATTCACCTTGTAAGTTGCTGTTGTATATATAAATTGCATGGGTAATCTTATTATCTTTTTTTAGCAAAAAGAAATCACAAATTTTACATTCAAAAGTCTTTTGCTCTCTAGTTAATATTTGAAAAGTTGAATATACAAGAATAGATTAGTGTTAGAAATCTTAAGCTATTTTCAAGATGAACTGTCTCTCAAGGGTCTAAGAAGGGAGTCTTCATGATTGACAGTATTTGATGTTCATCCAGAGGACCTATTTTCAGTTCCCAACATCCATGTAAGGTAGCTCACAACCTGGCTACCTTACCTGGTTCCTTTAGCTCCAGTGGAACTTATGCCCTCTTCTAAACTTCACAGGAAATGAACCCATGTGTTCAAGCCCACATTCACAAGCACATATAAATGATTATACAGAAGACAGAGTTCATTTCACTTCCCTGACCTGTGAATTCTGTACTTATCCTATATGTTTTCCCCTCCATCTTTATTAACTTGAGTATTTCTTATTTACATTTCAATTGTTAAACATTTCCTGGACTGGGCCAACATCCATACCCCCTCCCTCCCTTCTATGGCTGTTCCTCTCCCTATCTTTCCCCATTACCCCTCCCCAATAATCACATTCACTGGGGTTCAGTTTTGCTTGGGATCAAGGGCTTCCCTTCCACTGATGCTCTTATTAGGCTGTTCATTGCTACCTATGCAGTTGGAGCCCAGGGTCCAGTCCATGTATAGTCTTTGGTGTGCTTGAGTCTAAAGTTCTGGTTGGTTGACATTGTTGTTCATATGGGGTCTCAAGCCCCTTCGATCTCTTTCAGTCTTTTCTCTGATTCCTTGAACGGGGGTCCTATTCTCAGTTCAGTGGTTTACTGCTGGCATTCGCCTATGTATTTGCTGTATTCTGACTGTGTCTCTCAGGAGAGATCTACATCTGGTTTCTGTCAGCCTGCACTTCTTGGCTTCATCCATCTTATCTAGTTTGGTGGCTTATATGTATGGGCCACATGTGGGGCAGTCTCTGAATGGGTATCCTCTGTTCTAAACATTGCCTCCCTATTCCCTCCCAATGGTATTCTTGTTCCCCTTTTAAAGAAGGAGTGAAGCACCTGTATTTTGGTTATCCTTCTTGAATTTCATGTGTTTTGTGCATCTAGAGTAATTTGAACATTTGGGCTAATATCCACTTATGAATGAGTGCATACCATGTGTCTTAATCATTTTCTTTTAGCAGTCCTAAAATTTTGAAACCTCTCATTTAAGGGTATAAAGAAAAAGAGATAGAACAAGCATGTGAGTAATTAGTAAAATACAACTCCTATAATACTTCAATGGCACATGAAATGGATCAAAGAAAATAACACAAATAGAATAATATATAAAATATAATTATATAATGAACACATAAGCCATTTGCTATCTTTTAATACATCCTTTGCTGAGACATTTCATTCACTCAATGAAAAGATTTCAACACCTTTTTTCTTTTTTCTCTTATTTTTGAAATTTCTTATATTTTATATTCCAACTGCAGTTTCTCCTTCCTCCCCTTCCCCAGTCTCTCCTTCGACCTTCAATCTACCCACAAACCCATGCTTCTTTGCTTCCCTGAGAAAAGAGCAGTCCTCCAAGGGACATCAATCAAACATGCCAAAACAAGCTACAATAATACAAGACATATACTATTAAGCTGGATGAAGCTTGGAAGAGGAGAAGGATTCCACAGCAGGTAAAAGCATCTAAGAGAGCGTTTATACATTATGTATAAATGGAAGAAATAATTAGGATTTATTAATGTAGAATATGTTTCAATTAATGAAACTTATATGACTCTTTCACCTTGATGGATTCTAACTCTTCAGAATCCCAGAAGAACATCAAGCCATGCAGGCATAACATATGTAAAGCAGAGAACCTAGTTTAGAGCCCTTCCCCGATACTTGAGGCCCCCAAGAATATTGATCGTTAATTTGGGACTGTGGTCTTGGGGTGTCCATGACCCTCTGTTTTCATCTTCCTCCCCCCCCCTCCACAGGACTCTGCAAGTTGCATAATATTTAGCCGTGGTACTATGCATCGGTTCCCATCAGATGCTAGATGAGGTCTCTCTGTTTTCTTTGATGCTACTGCTGCTGCTGCTAGATTCCTGTTCCAGAATGTTCTATCAGCAAGCAGGTAGAAAGATTTGGAGCTGGGTTGGTCTCCCAATCCCTCCACTTGAAGCTACCATGCTCATTAAAAGGTGGTCCAATTCAGGATCTAATAGCACATTTACAAGTTAATAAGTAGATATAAATAAATTTCTGAGTATACGTATATAAAATGAATTATTGGGAGATTTATTAAATGTAAATTTTTTAATTAATGGATCATATCACTCTTTCACCTTGATGGATAAAGAGATGTTTTAGTATACCAGATAGGCAAAGCCAGGAGTTCCCTTTAAATTTATATTCTGTTTATATTCTTCCAATTTTAAATAAAATCTTTTATATTTTTATTGAGGTGCATTGTCCTTAAAGATTATTAGTGACACACTTGGTTATTTGTTATACCAATTACCACAGCACTACACTCTAACACTCCACACAGTTTTGTTGAGTCAGTAGCAGATATAGAATTAAGATGTTTGCAACATGTATGCAGTGGACCAGGGAGATGAGAAGGCCATGTGAAACCCATGGAGCTAGAGTTGCAGGCAGTTTTCAGCTGCTAAACTTTGGTGCTTGGAACACAACTGGAATGAGGAGCAAATGCTCATAACCACTGAGCAATCTCTCCAGGCCCTATTTGTAGTTTTCTACTCTGAATTAGAATTTTCAATTTGTAAGAATGGCCTGAATATTTATTTCAGACATACTAGCAATTGGGTATTTCAATGACTCTTCAGTACATGATATATTTTGCTGTCAGTTATCTTTGCAAATGCTATTGAAGACAAAAATGCATTTTAATGTTAGCAATAAGAAAATGAACTTATTAAAATATTAAATTATGTATATAATGTGGATTTATTTTAAAATCATTGAAATTAAAATTATTTCCTTAGTTTGAATTTTTTTTCAAATAGTTCATGTTCATGAACTGTAACAGTAAAAATGAAAAATGCCTTGCTAACACAATATGCACCTTGTAGGCAATTAGTGTCTTTAGTGTCAGTAGTATGCTGTGTAAGTGTAATTTTTAGTTAGTATTTCCCACCTTTTATAAATTGCAGAAGTGCTTTTATCTTCACATCAAATTATACTTCAAGCTAGTAGTAGCGATAATTGAATAACAAATCAGGTTGTTTTGATTATTTTTTATATTAATAGTACAATTATTTTGCTTAATTTTGTAATAATTTAAAAGCAAAATTTATAAATACATAGTGACATGATTTATGCAACTTATTGAATAGGTACAAATAATCATTTTAACTTGTAAAAATCAACTAAAGCCCACAGATACAGGAGTAGTTTATAAGAGGACTACTAAGAAAAGTTGAATGATTGCTCCTAATATCCTCATGGGTTTCTTTTTTATTTTTATCTCCTTCCATATTATGTCACACAAAGTTCTTTGAAACTTTGGCAATCAATGGAAACTGGACCAATAATATACCCTGTGTTAAGTATCATTTCAGTGTCCTAAACAATATCCATTCAGAGTAGGATATTAAGGGGAATCATTAGATTTTACTCTATTAACTAAAACCTACATTCAATATATAAGTGGAGCTTAATGATTTTATAAAGGGTTATATAATAAATATTTAAACTTTAGATACATTGTCTCTGAGCTACCCAGGCAGCCATATATATATATGGAAAGAAGTATAGTTGCTATGATTGTCAACTACCACTTTATAAAGTGTATTTCTAAAAAAATGGAATTTGAAATACCTTTTTATGTCATAATTATTTGGGAGTTATTCAATTGTGTTTCCAATTTAAATGTATATAGTTAATACTTAATAATATTCTAATAGATATCAATTAGTTTGCCTGTGTATTAAATAAAAAGTGGACAAAACATAGGAGACTAAATAATAATTTGTGTCCAAATAAAGAAATGCACATATAAAATTATATATACTTTGTGCCAAATGATTGACTCAATTTTCATTAGGTTTTAAAGTGAATAAAAAAGTAAATTTAATAAAAAAACAAAGCTCCTATGAACATGAGAAAATGAAAAAGAATATTTTGGCTCAATTCATTGAATGTCTCCTTTGAAACCAATACAATTTTACTTGAAAATTGTTGTTCAACTTGAATAATAATAATTAGTGCTTATTATCACATGGCAGAGTAACAAAATTAAGATAACAAAATTAAGTCTCCTCACAAATTATTGCAGTAGTCAACAAAATATGTGAGGCAGGTTTTGAGGTTTGAAGAGCTATCAGCATAGGATCTTGAAGAGAAGTAAAATGACAAGTGGAGTCCTATAATAGTTGCACATTTCTACCTAGTAAGTTCTAGTAAAGGGAACATTGTAATAGAGGGAAGAGGGTCATGGTCACTATTTTAATCTTTTAGGTATGTGAGTACTTTGCTTCCATGTATTCAATGCAACTTATATATATATATATATATATGATGTCCAGAGGCTAAAAAGAGAGTGTTTGATCATCTGTCACTGGAATTAAAGATGATTCTGAGTCACAATTTGGATGCAGGTTCCTGGGTCTGCTGTAAAAGCCACAAATGCTCTTAACTACTGAGATATCTCTCCATGCCCCAAAGTTATTAAGTTCATAGATGTACTAAATATTTAAAAGTTAAAATCTGAATGTTTAGAGAATGTTTCTATTCAATTTGCTTTTGTTGTTTGTTTGAAAATTATTTGGGTAACTGGTCTCAATTCAACAACAATAATTTAGTATACGTTCTCATGTAATTTCTGGATATTCTGAAAATCTATAATAATATGTGAGCAATCACATGCTCATATAATTAAGGCCTGGGTTGAGTCAGTAAACAAGAAAGTATGGCCTTTGGATGTCAAGAAGCTGTTGGCTGATTTCCCAGTGTTCTTTTACAGTTTCCGATGAAGTGATGAAGAGGAAATCTTGTACAATGTAATTTTGAAGTATATTTCTTTAGGGATTTTAGAGTGGGTCAACAGATTAAAGACATCAGAAGAAATACTCTAGCCTTTTAAAGTCTACAAAAAAGACAAAAGGTCATTTTTAAAATTTTCTGTAAATACCTGAACCTATTCAAAATAAACTCAATTAAATTGACAGTAGGAATTTTAAAGATTATCAATATAGTAAAAATGTGCAATCATTATAATCTATATTCTTTCAATTATTCAGTTTCAGAAAAGACATTCCCAACTTATTTTCCATGTACAAACATCATGTCAGTATTTTTCAAATGATTTGCTATCAAAATTAATCCAACACATGAGACTTAATTCACAAGTATAATTTCTTTCACTATATCACAATAGTCATTAATGTATTACGTAATCTCTACTAGTTGGCAGTTTATTTTGAGTGACAATAGAATTTGCTTAATTTTTATTTTATTACATTTTTAATTAAGTATATGTGTATATAGAGATTCAACAGAGGCCAAAAGTGAGAGCATGAGGTCACTTTGAGCAGGACTTGTAGGTAGTTGCTAGTTATCCCATGTGGGTACTGGTATCTGAATGTGGGCCCTCTAGAAGAGCAACTGAAGCTATTAACCATTGAGGATCTCTTCTAAAATTCAAGATATAAAATCTGCATTTACCCTATTGAAACTGTGTTTCTAAATATTTCAAATTAGTTTGGATTTAAAGCAATTCTAAAAAAAAAAAAGGCCAGTAGTATATATGTACATGCACATACTTTAAGAAGATAGAAACACTTTACATTCATTTTAGTTTGTTTAATTCTGTATAAAGTAGTAATTTTGTAATTTTTTTGTATCTGACATAGTTCTTATAGTATAACATTTTCTAGTCCCATAGAAATAGTGAATGATAGGAAAACATAAAGACTGTGAGGAACATAATAGTATTTTATATTGATTCCTGATTTGTTTTTCTGAAAGGGTAGATTTTAGGAATGATTATTATTCATGAGCTAGAAAAATGTTGGTTACAATAATTTTCCTGAGTAATGTAATCATTATGTACATCCAATATCACATTGTATATCTTAAATACTTACAGTAATGTTTTAAAAATACCTATATGAGCCATCCACATAACCAAATGTATTTTAAAAGGAATATGAACTTTTTATTTAGTTATGCGTACATGTCATTGTGTGGGTATGTGCACATTCTTCCTTAGGGATAATAATGAGCTACTTGATGCAGGTGCTGGAAACTGAACATGAGCTCCCCATATAAGAACTATACATGTACTTAACAGTGGAGTCATCTCTCCAACCACCAACCTTTCGCCATAGTAGTTTTTGTTTGTTTGTTTTATTAAATTATTTTATTTATTTACATTCCAAATGTTGTTCCCATTCCTGGTCCACCCTCCAGGAGTTCTTCACCTCATCACCACTTCCCTTTGCCTCTGAGAGGGTGCTCCCCACCCACCCCTCCCACCCCTCCCAGTGCCTTACCCCTACCTCACCATCCACTTGCAACTCCCTTTCCTGGGGCATCAGATCTCTACAGGATTAGGTAGATTCTCTTGCACAGAGGACAGACAAGGTAGACAGTATTTGCTCTTCAGACCAAGCTGATCTTGTCTAGAAGCAAGGCCATTAAGGAGTGAATGAGCAGCATCAAAAGCAACAGACTTTTTTTTTTTTTTTTTTTATAGATCAGATTTCATTCACTGTCACCAACATCTTAAAGGGATCAGTTACTTTTTCATTTTGTTTGTAATGGTCTGAAAAATCACTGAAGGAAGACTTCAATCACAGACAGTATGCCAAGACAAAGAACATTTATTCTTCAGAAACAAACAGCATGCTACTCTAGATAAAGGCACTCAGGCTTTCTTAAAGGCAACTAGGTGGATTTTCCAGAAGGAATAGGTACTCTAAAATGTCATTGATGGGTACTCGGGGGTCACAAGTGAGGTAACAGACCTGAGAAAAGCATTTATTATTGACATTTTCCTATACTGTCATTATTCTTTACTACATTCCAAGTTTTAATTTTATACTCACAGAAAAGTGTAGTGACCATCCTTATCAAATAAACTTCTACTTACACAAATCAAGAACATCAGAGAAAATAATAACCAGACACAATAGGGAGATCAGTGGATTATGGGGAACCCAGCCAAAATTGATACATCTATATCATAGCTTCTAAATCAAGGCTCAGAGAATATTGCAATAGAGGGAACAGAAAGATTTTAAGAATCAGAATACCCTAGAAAGCGCAAGGCCTTGGGTTCATTCCTCAGCTCCGGAAAAAAAGAAAGAAAAAAAAAGAATCAGAATACCAAGAAAATAGCTGTGAAATAGTCTCTCCCAAAAATGTCTGCATTAACAAGACTAGAACTAATAGACAGATAACATTGTAGGGGAGAAAATTCACAGTGTACAACCCCTATACTAAGAACGCTATCCAAATATTGACTGCTGTGTGAAGACTTAATCTCTTCAAGGGATGAGCCTCCATATTGGTTATCTAATAAGAAGTCCTCAGCCCCAAATCTCTATAAACTCAGAAAACAAGAAAAGACTGAACAGGTTTTATTAATATATTTGGGCACACGTGTGTGTGTGTGTGTGTGTGTGTGTGTGTGTGTGTGTGTGCCAATAAATAAAAGTGTTATCAATGTGAAAGTGGTATCATACCATGGGCTGCACTGGAATGAGAAAGGCAATAAGCGACATTACATTATCAATTAAAAATATTAAAAATGAGATCTCACCAGTAGAAAGGCAGTCTCCAGGAATTCTGATACACCTGAGAACACAGGTGTACCCTCCCAGAGCCCTCAGGACACAGGAACCTAAGAGTAGTATGGGACAGGACCTTCATGTTTCTGCCTGTGACTGGAGCTGACCCTGTGACAGAGATCTCTATACCCAAATCCCATAAATAGAAAGCTGGATTCTCAGAAGTGTAGACAATCCTAACAGCAGAAGTGAGACTACCACTTTTGCTCACATTCCTGGCCTGAGAGGAACATGCCTGGAGCCTTCTGGACACAAGAACCAACGTTCAGTCTGGGACAAGATCCTTCTGGTTTCTGGCTGCACCCAGAGCTGATCTTATGACACAACTCTCTATAACCAGATCCCACAGGGAAAGAACTAATCTCCCAGGTGTGATGACACAGAGTTTAAAAGAGGGGCAAGCCACTGTCAAAGACAGGAAGACCAGTTAACACAAAAGATAACCAGATGGCCTGAGGCAAGTGCAAGAACATAAACAACAGAAACTAAGGCCACTTGGTTTCATAAGAACACAGTTCTTCCACCAAGGCAAGTTCAGGATACCACAAGACACAGGAGAAGCAAGATTCTGATTTAAAAATCACACCTCATGATGAAGTTAGATGACTATAAGATGGACATAAACAACTCCCTTAAAGAAATACAGGACAATACTGGTAAAGATATAGAAGCCCATAAAGAGGAAACAAAAAATCCCTTAAAGAATTAAAGGAAAACACAACCAAACAGGTGAAGGAATTGAAAAAAAAAAAAAACATCCAGGGTTTAAAAATGGAAATGGAAACAATAAAGAAAGCACAAAGGGAGACAACCCTGGAAATAAAAAACCTGGGAAAGAGATCAGGAGTCATAGATGTATAAGTATCACCAACATAATACAAAAGAAAGAAGAGAGAATCTCAGGGGCAGAAGATACCATAGAAAACATCAACACAACCATCAAAGATGATGTAAAATGCAAAAAGCAATACATTAGCAGCTTGACAGCACACCTAAAAGCTCTAGAACAAAAAGAAACAAATATACCCAAGAGGAATAGATGGCAGGAAGTAATCAAACACAGGGCTGAACTCAACCAAGTAGGAACAAAAAGAATTGTGGGACTCTGTGCTGGAGGTTTTCCACAGAGATATCTTGTCTGGCTAGGTTGGCGAGTCCATGAGAAAGGAGAACTCAGTCATCTGTTGTTCCACCTCTGCTTCAAGCCTGGCTTAGCCAGCAGCAGAAGGACTAGTCGGAGAGGGTTGCTGGAGGTCTTCTGGTGGCGATTTTGGGAGAGCAGATCTCTTTCCGAAGCAGTGGTGTTACAGCTCTTATGACAGAAGCTCTCAAATGACAGAATGATTCTTGCACACCTTTAATTCTGAACATGATCCTTAAATAAAGTTTTTAGGGTGGTCAGTCCTCATCTACACATTCAGGGCCATGGCCCTCTCCCTAAGATTAATCTGTCTTGAGCCTATGTGACCTGTGGTCATGTCCTCACCTGTGGAGGAGGAGTTTGGGGCTTTGTCCTCTGTGATTAATCTGTCTTAAGCCTATGTAACCTGTGGTCACTTGCTTAACTGTAGAGGAGGGGCTTGAGTTATTGCTCTACATGACTTGGTCTGTCTCAGGGTTAGGGAACTGCAGCTTAGTGAGACCCTGATCTGGGAGGCTGGGAATGCACCTGCAATCCCTTTTAGGGTCCACAGAGATTCGACCTGTCTCAACCAGGAAACAGGGTACCTTTCACAACCCATGGCCCCACAAAGAATTACACAAAGAAGTAGCCAAACCAGGAGCTGGTTCTTTGAGAAAATCCACAAGATAGATAAACCCTTAGCTAAACGTTTAACCAGAAGGCACAGAATATCCAAATTAAGAAAATCAGAAATGAAAAGGAAGACATGACAACAGAAACTGAGGAAATTCAAAAAAAAAAAAAAAAAAACATTGCGTACTACAACAAAAGCCTATACTCAACAAAACTGGAAAATCTTGATGAAATGAACAAATTTCTAGACAGATACTAGGTACCAAAGTTAAATCAGGATCACATACACCAGCTAGATAGTCCCATAACTCCTAAAGAAATAGAAGCAGTTATTAAGTTTTCCAACCAATAAAATCCCAGGATTATCAGATAGGTTTAATGCAGAATTCTGTCAGACTTCACAGACCTTCATAGAAGACTTAATATCAATACTGTCCAAACTGTTCCACAAAATAGAAACAGAAGGAACACTAGCCAATTCCTTCTATGAAGTCACAATTACACTTTACCTAAAACACACAAAGACACAACAAAGAAATAGGACTTCAGAGCAATTTTCCTCATGAATATCTAGGCAAAAATACTCAAAAATTCTCACAAACCAAATCCAAGAACGTATTAAAAAATCATCCATCATGATCAAGTAGACTTCATCCCAAGGATGTAGTGATGGTTCTATATACAGAAATACATCAGTGTAATCCACTATAAATACAAACACAAAGAAAAGTAACACAAACATCTTATTAAAATATTTGAAAAAATATTTGAAAAAATTCATCATCCCTTCTTGTGAAATGTCTTGGAAAGATCAGGGATTAAAGGTCCATACCTAAACATAGTAAAAGCAATATAAAGCAAACTAGTAGCCACCAACAAAGTAAATAGAGAGAAACATGAAGCAATTCTACTAAAATAAGGGACTAGACAAGGCTGCCCCCACTTGCCCTACTTATTCTATGTAGTACTGGAATCCCTAGCCTGAGCAATCAGACAACAAAAGTATGTCAAAGGGATACAAATTGGAAAGGAAGAAGTTAAAAAATCTTACTATGTGCAGATAATATGATAGTATACTTAAACTTAAGTGTCCCCAGAAGTTCCACCAGAGAACTACTAAGTCTTATAAACAAGTTTAGCAAAGTGATTGGATAAAAATATAACACAAGCAAATCACTAGCTTTCCTCTACTGTAAGGATAAACAGGCCGAAAAGAAAGTAGGAAAATCACATCATTCACAATAGCTACAAATAATATCAAATATATTGGTGTGACTCTAACCAAGCAAGCGAAAGGTTTGTATGACAAGAAATTCAAGTCTCTGAAGAAAGAAATTGAAAAAGATCTCAGAAAATGGAAAGATCTCACATGCACATGGATTGGCAGGACTTATATAATAAAGATAGTCAGTTTGCCAAAAGCAATCTACAGATTCAATGCAACCCCCTCAAAATTCCAACTCAATTCTTCATAGAGTTAGAAAAAGCAATTTGTAAATTCATTTGGTATAACAAAAACCGAGGGTTGCTAAAACTATCCTGAACAATATAAGAACATCTTAAAGAATTACCATCCCTGACCTCAAGCCATATTACAGATCAATAGTGATAAAACATGTATGTTATTGGTAAAGAGACATGTAGGGAGATCAATGGAATAGAATTGACAACCCAGAAATGAACCCACATACCTATGGTCACAAGACAGCTAAAACCATCCAATGGATAGAAGATAGCATTTTCAACAAATGGTGCTGATTCAACTGGCAGTCAGCATGTAGAAGAATGAAAAATGATTCATTCTTATTGCCCTGCAGAAAGTCTAAATCCAAGTGGATCAAGGACCTCCATATAAAACCAGATATACTAAAACTAGTAGTAGAACAAGTGGAGAAGAATCTAATCCACATGGGCACTGAGGAAAATTTCCTGAAGAGAATACCAATGGCTTGTGCTCTAAGATCAATAATTGACAAATGGGACCTCATAAAATTGCAATGTTTCTGTAAGGCAAAGGACACTGTCATTAGGACAAAATGGGAACCAACATATTGGGAAAACATCTTTACCAATTCTACATCTGATAGAGGACTAAAATCTAATATATAGAAATAAGAAGGTGGACCCCAGAGAGTCAAATAACCCTATTAAAATAGGGCACAGGGCTAAACAAAAAATTCTCAGCTGAGGAATGTCAAATGGCTGAGAAGTACCTAAAGAGATGTTCAACATCCTTAGATGGTAGGGAAATGCAAATCAAAACAAACTGAAATTCTACCTCACTCCAGTCAGAATGGCTAAGATCAAAATATTCATTTGACAACAGATGCTGGTGAAGATGTGAAGAAAGAGGAACACTCCTCCATTGTTCATGGGTTACAAGCTGGTACAACCACTGTGGAAATCAGTCTGAAGTGTCCTCAGAAAATTGGACCCAACTATACTACTCCTAGGCAGATACCCAAAAGATGTTTCAACACATAACAAGGACACATGCTCCACTATGTTCATAGCAGTCTTATTTATAATAGCCAGAAGCTAGAAAGAATCAAGATGTCCTTCAACAGAAGAATGGATACAGAAAATGTGGTACATCTACACAATGGAGTACTACTCAGCTATCAAAAAATAACTTTATAAATTCATAGGCATATGGATGGAACTAGAAGATATCATGCTGAGTGAGGTAACCCAATCACAAAACACACACATGGTATGTGCTCAAAGATAAGTGAATATTAACCCAAAAGTTTGACAACCAAAGATATAATCCACAGACCACATGAAGCTCAAGAAGAAGGGTGATCAAAATGCACATGTTTTAGACCTTCTTAAAAGGGGAACTATAATACTTATAGGAGTATATGTAGAGATAATGTTTGGAGCAGAGACTGAAGGCATGGCCATTCAGAGCCTGCCCCACCTGGGGATCTAGCCAATGTACATACAGCCACCACAGACAATATTGCTGATGCCAAGAAGTGCATACTGACAGGAGCCTGATATAGCTTTCTTCTGAGAGGCTCTTCCCAAGCATTACAAATTCAGAGGCAAATGTTAGCAGTCAACCACTGAACAGAGAATGGGGTCCCCATTGAAGGAGTTAGAAAAAGGATTGGGTGAGCTCAATGGGCTTGCATCCCCCTGGGATCAACAGTACCAACCAACCAGAGCTCCCAAGGACTTAAGCACTACCAAAAGACATGGACAGACCCATGACTCCAGCTGCATATGTAGCAGAGGACGGCCTTGTTGGGCACTAATGGGAAGAGACCCCTTAGGGTCTGCTGAGGCTTGACCTCCCCAGTGTTGGGACTCTTTCTCCCCCATTATTTGGTGATGACACTTAGATCACCTTCATATTTGTACATATTTCTTGAAGTTACTAATGTAATAGGTTTGCCTACTACTCCTCAAGCATCCCCTTAATTGTAGCTGCCCTCACCACATTCCCTCTCTTACCAACTTTTCTTCCTCTTCCCCTTCCCCACTTGATCCTCCCATTCAAGCATCCATGTCCTTCATTTATAACTATCTACTCTATTTCCATTTTCTAATTAGGTCTATAGATTCTCTCCTCATTGTTCCTTACTCTATACCCTCTGTAGTTCTATACATTATATCTTGATTATAATTTACTTAACAGCTAATATTCACACATAAGTGAATGCATATCATATCTGTCTTTCTATGTCTGGGATACCTCATGCAGGATGATTTTTTCTAGTTCCATATCCATTTGCCTAAACATTTCATGATGCATTTTTTAATGAGTAATACTTTATTGTGGAAATGTACCACATGCTCCTTATCCATTCGTCTGTTGAGGGATTTCTAGGTTGTTTCCTGTTTCTGGCTATTATCAATAAAGAAGCAATGAACTTGATAGAGCCATTATCTTTATAGTAGGATGAACAACATTCCATTGCATTATAGAAGCATTGCAGATATCATTAAGTCTAATTTATTAATTACTGATCTTGTGCTTGTGCTAATGGTGTTAAGTTCAGAAAATTTTCTTCGGTGCCAATGTATTCAAGACTATTCCCCAATTTCTCTTCTGTTGGGTTCAGTATATTTGGCTTCATGTTGAGGTCTTTGATCCATTTAAAATTGAGTTTTATGCAGAGAGTTAAATATGGGTCTACAGGATTTTTCTTCATGCCATCATCAGTTTGCCTAGCAGCATTTGTTGAATATTGTATATTTCTTTCAGTATATATTTCTGGCTTTTGTTTAAATCAAAAATCATGTATCCTTATGTGTGTGGATTTGTATATGGCTTCTCAATTCTCAATTCAGTTGCATTGATCAACCTGTGTGTGTGTGTGTGTGTGTGTGTGTGTGTGTGTGTTTGAGAGAGAGAGAGAGAGCGAGAGAGAGAGAGAGAGAGAGAGAGAGAGAGAGAGAGAGAGGGAGAGAGAGGGAGAGGGAGAAGGAGAGATGGGGCAAAATCATATGGTTTTTATTAGTATAGTTCTGTAGGAGAACTTGAAATCAGGAATGATGGCGGGGCTCCAGAAGTTCTCTTATTGTTCTGGATTATTTTGGCTGTCCTGGGGTTTTTGTTTTTCCTGATAAAGTTGAGGATTGACCTTTCAAGACTTGTTAAGAATTGAGTTGGAATTTTGATTAGGGTTACATTGAATTTGTGGTAGGATGGCCATTTTTATTATGTTAATCTTACTTGAACATTTGACACCTTTCCATTTTCTGATATCTTCTTCATTTTTTTTCTTGAAAAATTGAAGTTTGTATCTTATGAGTCTTTCATTTGGTTGGGAAGAATTACTCTAAGATATTTATATTATTTGACGCTATTGTGAAAGTCATTGTTCCCTCAATTTCTCCTTTCGACCCATTTGTCAATTGAATATAGTGTGGTTATTGATTTTTTGAGCTAATTTTGTACCTAGCTGTTTTGCTGAAAGTATTTTTCAGCTGCAGAAGTTTCCCAGTGGAAAAGTTTGGATCACTTAGATATACTATTATATCATCTGCAAATAAAGCTTCTTTGACTTCTTCATTTCTAATTTTTATATCTGTCGCCTTCTTCAGTTGTCATATTACTCTCTCCCTAAGGCTTCAAGCACTATATTGAATTGTTATTTAGCAAGAAAAGAACCATGTCTTATTTCTGATTTTTGTGGAATTACATAAAAATTATTTTATATAAAAAGTGCATATTTACTTTGTTCTAGATAATTTAAGTGCAAACATCTTTCAACCATAAATTACTTGCACAACGATGTTTCATGCTGACAGGACTACATTACTATAGGTTCGGAGTACACATTTTCTTATTTTCTGTTGTGTGCTAATGGCAGCTTATTTCTTGTTTTCTCTTCATGTCTTGTCCTTGGTAATTTGCAAATATAATCATAAGAAACTCTTATTTAAAGTTGTGAAAAGCTTATTGAGAAATTGGTATATACTAGAACAATTTACACTTTCATCATTTTGCAATAGATGCTTGCTTAAATGATAGTAGATTCTAACACTTGAAAGAAAAGCACAATAAATCCTGATGTGAGAATTTCATACAACACTGTGCTTATTGTGAAGCTTCAGGGGAAATTTCAGTTTCTTTCTAAAAGTTTTGTATAAATAAAACAAAGTTATAGAAGTAAATAAATCAATGTATTGGTTTTATTCAATGAGTCTTAAATACCTGATTATATATTAAATTGTATGTTCTAGTTATCCATTTCCAAGTAGCTAAACATTCTAAATACACTGATCCATGCAGTTTAACTATTTAACTATGTCTATGAATTCTTTGGTGCAAGAATTTGGAAAGGAAACACCAAGTGCAGCATATATCTGTTCCTTACTATATGAATCCTTTGACACAATAAAAATTTATGGTAAATATACAGCTGGAATCTAGAGTCCTTTTTGAATTTATTCTTTCACAAGTCTAGTGACTACTGTTGTCTTTTGGGTGGAATACTGGGAGAGAAATCTGGTTTCCTTGTGTAACTTGTATTTCCTCATAGCTGAACTCAAGAAGCAAGTATCCCAAATGAATGAGGTGATAACTCTACCAAGAACTGATGAACTTTAGTGAGCAATCATCAAGTGCTACAACTCTGCCAAGATTTAAGGAAATGGAACCGTTCAATTGTCAGTATGTCAAAATCACAATGTCAAAAAGCATATAGCACAGGAGATAGTGGAACTGTTTTGAAAAATGTCCTATCTTTACAGGCAGACTGTGCACATACCATAAAAGATACATAAATGGAGCAAAAGCAAATGAAAATCAGCATAATTACATAATAAATGTAAAACTTCAATGAAATATCACAACAAGCAAACTTGGGTTGCCATCCTAGTCAAAAATTCTGACCCAGAATTGTTCCTCTCTGAAAGAAATGCAGGGACATAAGTGGAGAAAAGCCTGAGGAAAAGGAGGTTCAGTGACTACCCCAAATTGGGATCCAGGTAAAGGGGAGGCCCTAAGGCATGACACAATTACTGATACTATGGTGTGCTTACAGAAAGCAGCCTACCATGGCTGTCCACTGAGAGGCCTAACAAGCAGCTGAAAGAGTCAGATGCAGATACTTACACCCAATCATTGAACTGAAGCCGGCAAGACCTGTGGTTGAATAAGGAGAGGTTAGAAGAAGCTGAAGAGGAGGACAACCCCATAGGAAGACCAGGAGTCTTAATTATCCTGGACCTTTGAGATCTCTCAGAAACTGAGTCACCAGCCAGACATCATACACCAGCTGATATGAGGCCCCCAACACATATATAGGAGAGGACTGCTCTATCTGGACTCAGTCAGAGAAGATGCACCTAACCCTCAAGAGACTTGAGGCCCCAGGGAGAGAGAAGATCTGGTTGGGTTGGTGTGGGAGGTAGGGATACCCTCTTGGAGACAAGGGGAGGGGTGTGGGATGTGGAACTGTCAAAGGGTGGGCCAGGAGGGAGATAAAGTTTGAACAGTATAAAAGATATGATGATGATGATGATGATGATGATGATAAAAATATAATAATAATAATAATAATAATAATAACAGTAAATATACTATAACTTTTGTTATCATTTGAACCATTCACAAAACGAACTTGTCCTTGTAAAGGCATGTCCTTGCCTGGGCAAGGGCAGCTCCTGCTATCTTTCCCACAGAGTATTATCAATCGTCAAGCCATTTACAAAAGAAGTTATTGATGATTACTCATGCATTTCAAAATCCCATGAGGACCAGTTACGTTTCTTCTTACTTCATCAAAATTATTGTTTTACCAGAGACACCAAAGATAGTGTTCAAACTTAATTATAAGGTAGAATCTATTATTACCTGCACACTTATTAATTTCTTTTTAGTGCCTAATAATTACAGTCAGGGATTCATCAAAAAATTGAAGACATATTTCTAAATAAATTTTATTTAAAGCAGTCTTCTCATATTTTGAACAATAATTACTTATGCATGACTAGGCAATATGCAAAAAAAATGTCCAAAACAACCCAAAGTTCATCAGTAGGTAAAAAAAACTACTACTTGTAATACATCCATTCATTTTTAATGTGTTATTTTATTTATTTACAGTTCACATGTTGTTCCCCTTTGCAGTCACCCCTCCACAAACTCCCCATCCAATCTCCTCTCCACTTTGACTCTAAGAAGATACTCCCTCACTCCCTACCCACTATTGTCTGACCACTCTAGCATCTCCCTATGCTGGAACAACAATCCTTCACAGGACCAATGGATTCCCCTCCCACTGATGCCAGATAAGGAAATCCTCTGATACATATGTAGCTGAAGCCATGGACCCTTCCATTGGTCAGTGGTTTAGTCCCTGGGAGCTCTGAGGGTTCCAGCTGGTTAATGTTGTTTTTCTTTTGGGGTTGAAAATCCCTTCAGCATCTTCAGTCATTTCTCTAACTCCATCACTGGAGACCACTTCTCAGTCCAATGGTTGGCTATGAGCAACCACCTCTGTATTTGCATTGCTCTGGCAGAGTCTGTCAGGTGACAGCTATATCAGGCTCCTGTCAGCATGCACTTCTTGGCATCAACAATATTATCTGGGATTGGTGGTGGTATATGGGATGGATCCCCAGGTGGGGCAGTCTCTGGATGGCCTTTCCTACAGTCTCTGATCCACACTTGTCTACCCCAACCTGCAGGGCAGTCAGTGGAGGTTGGGGACCACCTAGGAGAGAATGGAGTACAAGAGACTTGAAGAAGGTTGCCAAGATGGAGTCTGATCAAGGCAAAATTTTTATTTTTTCCCCATTGCAGGGGTAATAGAGGGAGGGAAGCCAGGAAATATTTATGCAAGCCAAAACTTTGCTCTTGTGGTCAGGAAATTGGCTGATGTCAACAGGATGTTGGTTTCTCAGAAAGGTCACAAGTTTGTCATATCACTAGGCAACCTGTCCACCAAATTTCTATTAGCCTTCTGCAGCTGGCTGGAGATTTTCCATCCTCCTGACCTCTTAATGAACACAGTCATCATATTTTCATTTTAGCATTTTTCCATTTTATCTTACTTAACTCAAACTATAATATTAACATCAATCATTGAGGGTTTTAAGGGCATAGTTTCCATCACTTGTCTCCATATTTCTTCCCTTGAGGATTTTGTTCCCTTCTAAGAAGGACTGATGCATGCATATTTTGGCCTTCCTATTTCTTGAGCTTCATGTGGTCTGTGAATTGTATCTTAGGTATTCTCAGCTTTGGGGGCTAATATCCACTTATCACTATGCACACAATGTATGTTCTTTTGTGACTGGGTTACCTTACTCAGGATATTAGGATATTTTCTAATTCCATCTATTTGCCTAAGTGTTTCATGAAGTTGATTTTTTTCATAGCTGAAGAGTACTCCATGTGTAAATGTAAAACATTTTCTGCATCCATTCCTCTGCTGAAGGACATCTGGGTTGTTTTCAGCTTCTGGCTATTGTAAAAAAAAAGCTGCTATGAACATAGTGGAGGATCTGACCTTCTCATATGTTGGAATATATTTTTGGAATATACACAGGAGGTTCTTCTCGGCCATTTGAGACTCAGATTCTTCAGTTGAAAATTATTTGTTTAGCTCTGTACCCCATTTTCAATACAGTTATTTGGTTCTCTGGGGTCTAACATCTGGAGTACTTTGTATATGTTGGATATTATCACTCTATAGGGTGTAGGGTTCACAAAGATCTTTTCCCAATATGTAGATTGCCATTTTGCACTATTAACAGTGTCTTTTGCTTTACAGAGCCTTTCAATTTTATGAAGTCCTGTTTATCAATTGTTGATCTTAGAGCCTGAGACATTGGTGTTCTGTTCAGAAAATTTTTTCCTGGGCAAATGTGTTTGAAGCTCTTCCCCACTTTCTCTTCTATTAGATTCAGCTTATCTGGTTTTATACGGGGGTCCTTGGTACACTTGGGCTTGAGCTATGTACAAGGAGATAAGAATGGTACAATTCACATTCTTCCATACGTAGACCACCAGTTGACTCAACACCATTTGTGGAAAAATGCTTTCTTTTTTCCACTGTATAGCTTTGGCTACTTCGTGAAAGATCAAGTGATCATAGGTGTCTGAGCTTATTTCTGGGTCTTTAATTTTATTTCATTGATCTATCTGCCTGTCTCACTACAAATACAATGCAGTTTTTATCACTATTGCTCTGTATTACAGCATGAAGTCAGGAATTGTGACTCTACTAGAAGTTATTCTTGTATTGTTGAGAATTCTTTTTGCTATAATGGGTTTATTGGTATTCTAAATGAATTTGCAAATTGATCTTTCTAACTCTATGAAGAATCGAGTTAGAATTTTAATGGGGATTGCATTGAATCTGTAGATTGCTTTCAGCAAGATGGCCATTTTTACTATATTAATCCTGCCAATCCATGAACATTGGAGGTCATTCCAACTTCTGAAATCTTCTTCAGTTTCTTTCTTCAGAGACTTGAAGTTCTTGTCATAAAGATCATTTGCTTGCTTGGTTAGAGTCACAGTGAAGTATGTTATGTTATTTGTGACTATTGTGAAGGATGTCATTTCCCTAATTTCTTTCTCAGCCTGTTTATCCTTTGAGTAGAGAAAGGCTACTGATTTGCTTGAGTTAATTTTATTTTATCTAGAGACTTTGCTAAAGTAGTATTTCCCTGGTGGAAGTTTTGGGGTCACTTAAGCATACTAACATATCATCTGCAAATAGTCATATTTTGACTTCTTTTTTTTTTTTTTTTTTTTTTTTTTTGAGCTGAGGACCAAGCCAGGGGCCTTCAAGCTTGCTGGCAAGCGCTCTACCACTGAGCTAAATCCCCAACCCCTTTGACTTCTTTTCTAATTCATATCCCTTTGACCTCTTTTTGTTGACTAATTTCTGAGAGTAGGATTTCAAGTACTATATTAAATAGGTAGGGAGACAGTGGGCAGCCTTGTCTAGTTCCTGATTTTAGTGGGATTGCTTCAAGTTTCTCTCCATTTAGTTTAATGTTAGCAACTGGTTTGCTGTATATGGCTTTTACTATGTTTAGGTATTGGCCTTTTATTTCTGATCTTTTCAAGTCTTTTACCATCGTTGAATTTTGATGTTGAATTTTGTCAAATGCTTTCTCAGCATATAATGAAATGATCATGTGTGTTTTTTCCATGAGTTTGTTTATATATCGGATTATGCTTATGAATTTATGTATATTGAACCATCTCTGTATACCTGGGATGAAGCCTACTTCATGAATGATCATTTTCATGTGTTCTTGGATTCAGTCTGCAAGAATATTATTGAGTATTTTTACATTGATATTCATGAGGGAAATTGGTCTGAAGTTCTCTTTCTTTGTAGGGTCTTTATGTGGTTTAGGTATAAGTGTAATTGTGGCTTCAAGGAATGAATTGGGTACTATTACCTCTTATTTTATTTTTGGAATAGTTTGAAGAGTCTTCATATTAGGTCTTCTTTGATGGTCTGATAGAATTCTCCATGAAACACATGTAGTCCTGGGCTGTTTTTAATTGGGGTACTTTTAATGACTGTTTTTCTCCTTTAGCATTTATGGGACAGTTTAGATGGTTTATCTAACCCTGATTTAACTTTGGCACCTGGTATCTGTCTAGAAAATTATCCATTATATGCATTTTTCAAGTCTTGTTGAGTATAGGCTTTTGTAGTAGGTACTGATAAGTTTTTGTTTTTTTTTTTTTTAATTTCCTCAGTTTTCGTTGTTACGTCTTCTTTTTGATTTATGATTTTGCTAATTTGGATACCTTGTTGATTTTCTGAAAGACCCAGCTCTTGGTTTTGCTGATTCTTTGTACAGTTTTTTTGTTTGTTTGTTTGTTTGTTTTTGTCTGTTTGTTCATTTGTTTCTAATTAGTTGATTGGAGTTCTGAGTTTGATTAATTCCTGATGTCTACTCCTATCGGTGATTTTTTTTTTCTTTTTTCTATCGCTTTCAGATATTTTTTCTTTTTTTTTTTTTTTTTTTTTGGATGTAATAAGTAAAGGCAAGATTTATTATGGAGACCTATTACAGAGATCTCCGGACCGACACGTATCCCACGCAGGAGACAGAGGAGTCGACCCCGAAACTTAAAAGTCAGGGGTTTATATAGGGAAAGCTAGGAGTTTTGGCGTGGTTACACACAATTGGCTAATTTCTGACACGGCTATAAGTGATTGGCTCATTCAAACAGACAACACAGCAGAAGAGTACATGCTGACTGGGGCATACAGGATTTCAGAAGCTAGGGGCATATCAGGGTTTGAAGGACATATGGTTAAGGTGTGACTCTGAGTAAGCTGGGGGAGGTGCCCTTCTGTATCTTTATGGCCTGTCAGTCTTGGCTGCAGGGCAGGCCCTGCCCTGCCTGGACAGTGTTGAACCCTGAGTCTGGATTTTGAAAATCATTCTTTATATATATATATATATATATATATATATATATATATATATATATATATATATTTTTATTAACTTGAGTATTTCATATATACATTTCGAGTGTTATTCCCTTTCCCGATTTCCGGGCAAACATCCCCTCCCCCCTCCCCTTCTGTATGGGTGTTCCCCTCCCCACCCTCCCCCCTTGCCGCCCTCCCCCCAACAATCTAGCTCACTGGGGGTTCAGTCTTAGCAGGACCCAGGGCTTCCCCTTCCACTGGTGCTCTTACTAGGATATTCATTGCTACCTATGAGGTCAGAGTCCAGGAACAGTCCATGTATAGTCTTTAGGTAGTGGCTTCATCCCTGGAAGCTCTGGTTGCTTGGTATTGTTGTACATATGGGGTCTCAAGCCCCTTCAAGCTCTTCCAGTTCTTTCTCTGATTCCTTCAACGGGGGTCCTATTCTCAGTTCAGTGGTTTGCTGCTGGCATTCGCCTCTGTATTTGCTGTATTCTGGCTGTGTCTCTCAGGAGCGATCTACATCCGGCTCCTGTCAGCCTGCACTTCTTTGCTTCATCCATCTTGTCTAATTGGGTGGCTATATATGTATGGGCCACATGTGGGGCAGGCTCTGAATGGGTGTTCCTTCTGGGTCTGTTTTAATCTTTGCCTCTCTATTCCCTGCCAAGGGTATTCTTATTCCCCTTTTAAAGAAGGAGTGAAGCATTCACATTTTGATCATCCATCTTGAGTTTCATTTGTTCTAGGCATCTAGGGTAATTCAAGCATTTGGGCTAATAGCCACTTATCAATGAGTGCATACCATGTGTGTCTTTCTGTGATTGGGTTAGCTCACTCAGGATGATATTTTCCAGTTCCAACCATTTGCCTACGAATTTCATAAAGTCGTTGTTTTTGATAGCTGAGGAATATTCCATTGTGTAGAAGTATCACATTTTCTGTATCCATTCCTCTGTTGAAGGGCATCTGGGTTCTTTCCAGCTTCTGTTATAAATAAGGCTGCGATGAACATAGTGAGCACATCTGTTTTATATGTTGGGGCATCTTTTGGGTATATGCCCAAGAGAGGTATAGCTGGATCCTCAGGCAGTTCAATGTCCAATTTTCTGAGGAACCTCAGACTGATTTCCAGAATGCTTGTATCCATCTGCAACCCCACCAACAATGGAGGAGTGTTCCTCTTTCTCCACATCCTCTCCAGCATCTGCTGTCACCTGAGTTTTTGATCTTAGCCATTCTCACTGGTGTGAGGTGAAATCTCAGGGTTGTTTTGATTTGCATTTCCTTTATGACTAAAGATGTTGAACATTTCTTTAGGTGTTTCTCAGCCATTCGGCATTCCTCAGCTGTGAATTCTTTGTTTAGCTCTGAACCCCATTTTTTGATAGGGTTATTTGTCTCCCTGTGGTCTAACTTTTTGAGTTCTTTGTATATTTTGGATATAAGGCCTCTATCTGTTGTAGGATTGGTAAAGATCTTTTCCCAATCTGTTGGTTGCCGTTTTGTCCTAACTACAGTGTCCTTTGCCTTACAGAAGCTTTGTAGTTTTATGAGATCCCATTTGTCGATTCTTGATCTTAGAACATAAGCCATTGGTGTTTTGTTCAGGAAATTTTTCCAGTGCCCATGTGTTCCAGATGCTTCCCTAGTTTTTTCTTCTATTAGTTTGAGTGTGTCTGGTTTGATGTGGAGGTCCTTGATCCACTTGGACTTAAGCTTTGTACAGGGTGATAAGCATGGATCGATCTGCATTCTTCTACATGTTGACCTCCAGTTGAACCAGCACCATTTGCTGAAAATGCTATCTTTTTCCATTTGATGGTTTGGCTCCTTTGTCAAAAATCAAGTGACCATAGGTGTGTGGGTTCATTTCTGGGTCTTCAATTCTATTCCATTGGTCTATCTGCCTGTCTCTGTACCAATACCATGCAGTTTTTTATCACTATTGCTCTGTAATACTGCTTGAGTTCAGGGATAGTGATTTCCCCCTGAAGTCCTTTTATTGTTGAGGATAGTTTTAGCTATCCTGGGTTTTTTGTTATTCCAGATGAATTTGCAAATTGTTCTGGCTAACTCTTTGAAGAATTGGATTGGTATTTTGATGGGGATTGCATTGAATCTGTAGATCGCTTTTGGTAAAATGGCCATTTTTACTATATGAATCCTGCCAATCCATGAGCATGGGAGATCTTTCCATCTTCTGAGGTCTTCTTCAATTTCTTTCTTCAGTGTCTTGAAGTTCTTATCATACAGATCTTTTACTTGCTTGGTTAAAGTCACACCAAGGTACTTTATATTATTTCGGTCTATTATGAAGGGTGTCGTTTCCCTAATTTCTTTCTAGGCTTGTTTCTCTTTTGTGTAGAGGAAGGCTACTGATTTATTTGAGTTAATTTTATACCCAGCCACTTTGCTGAAGTTGTTTATCAGCTTCAGTAGTTCTCTGGTGGAACTTTTGGGATCACTTAAATATACTATCATATCATCTGCAAATAGTGATATTTTGACTTCTTCTTTCCTGATCTGTATCCCCTTGACCTCCTTTTGTTGTCTGATTGCTCTGGCTAGAACTTCAAGAACTATATTGAATAAGTAGGGAGAGAGTGGGCAGCCTTGTCTAGTCCCTAATTTTAGTGGGATTGCTTCAAGATTTCTCTCCATTTAGTTTAGTGTTAGCTACTGGTTTGCTGTATATGGCTTTTACTATGTTTAGGTATGGGTCTTGAATTCCTATTCTTTCCAGGACTTTTATCATGAAGGGGTGTTGAATTTTCTCAAATGCTTTCTCAGCATCTAATGAAATGATCATGCGGTTTTGTTCTTTCAGTTTGTTTATATAATGGATCACGTTGATGGTTTTCCGTATATTAAACCATCCCTGCAAGCCTACTTGTTCATGGTGGATGATTGTTTTGATGTGCTCTTGGATTTGGTTTGCCAGAATTTTATTGAGTATTTTTGCATCGATATTCATAAGGGAAATTGGTCTGAAGCTCTCTTTCTTTGTTGGGTCTTTGTGTGGTTTAGGTATAAGAGTAATTGTGGCTTCATAGAAGGAGTTTGGTAGTGCTCCATCTGTTTCAATTTTGTGGAATAGTTTGGATAATATTGGTATGAGGTCTTCTATGAAGGTTTGATAGAATTCTGCACTAAACCCGTCTGGACCTGGGCTCTTTTTGGTTGGGAGACCTTTAATGACTGATTCTATTTCCATAGGAGTTATGGGGTTGTTTAACTGGTTTATCTGTTCCTTATTTAACTTCGGTACCTGGTATCTGTCTAGGAAATTGTCCATTTCCTGCAGATTTTCAAGTTTTGTTGAATATAGGCTTTTATAGTAAGATCTGATGATTTTTTGAATTTCCTCTGAATCTGTAGTTATGTCTCGCTTTTCATTTCTGATTTTGTTAATTCGGACACACTCTCTGTGTCCTCTCGTCAATCTGGCTAAGGGTTTATCTATCTTGTTGATTTTCTCAAAGAACCAACTTTTGGTTCTGTTGATTCTTTCTATGGTCCTTTTGTTTCTACTTGGTTGATTTCAGCTCTGAGTTTGATTATTTCCTGCCTTCTACTCCTCCTGGGTGTATTTGCTTCTTTTTGTTCTAGAGCTTTTAGGTGTGCTGTCAAGCTGCTGACATATGCTCTTTCCTGTTTCTTTCTGCAGGCACTCAGCGCTATGAGTTTTCCTCTTAGCACAGCTTTCATTGTGTCCTATAAGTTTGGGTATGTTGTATCTTCATTTTCATTAAATTCTAAAAAGTTTTTAATTTCTTTCTTTATTTCTTCCTTGACCAGGTTATCATTGAGTAGAGCATTGTTCAATTTCCACGTATATGTGGGCATTCTTCCCTTATTGTTATTGAAGACCAGTTTTAGGCCGTGGTGGTCTGATAGCACGCATGGGATTATTTCTATCTTTCTGTACCTGTTGAGGCCCGTTTTTTGACCAATTATATGGTCAATTTTGGAGAAAGTACCTTGAGGAGCTGAGAAGAAGGTATATCCTTTTGCTTTAGGATAGAATGTTCTATAAATATCTGTTAAGTCCATTTGGCTCATGACTTCTCTTAGTCTGTCTAAGTCTCTGTTTAATTTCTGTTTCCATGATCTGTCCATTGATGAGAGTGGGTGTTGAAATCTCCTACTATTATTGTGTGAGGTGCAATGTGTGTTTTGAGCTTTAGTAAGGTTTTTTTTATTATGTAGGTGCCCTTGTATTTGGGGCATATGTATTTAGGATTGAGAGTTCATCTTGGTGGATTTTTCCTTTGATGAATATGAAGTGTCTTTCCTTATCTTTTTTATGACTTTTAGTTGAATATTGATTTTATTTGATATTAGAATGGCTACTCCAGCTTGCTTCTTCCGACCATTTGCTTGGAAAGTTGTTTTCAGACTTTTCACTCTGAGGTAGTGTCTGTCTTTGTCTCTGAGGTGTGTTTCCTGTAGGCAGCAGAATGCAGGGTCCTCGTTCTTGTATCCAGTTTGTTAATCTATGTCTTTTATTTGGGGAGTTGAGGCCATTGATGTTGAGAGATATTAAGGAATAGTGATTATTCCTTCCTGTTATATTCATATTTGGATGTGAGGTTATGTTTCTGTGCTTTTCTTCTCTTTGTTTTGTTGCCAAGACGATTAGTTTCTTGCCTCTTCTTGGGTATAGCTTGCCTCCTTATGTTGGGCTTTACCATTTATTATCCTTTGTAGTGCTGGATTTGTAGAAAGATATTGTATAAATTTGGTTTTGTCATGGAATATCTTGGTTTCTCCATCTATGTTGATTGAGAGTTTTGCAGGATACAGTAATCTGGGCTGGCATTTGTGTTCTCTTAGGGTCTGTATGACATCAGTCCAGGATCTTCTGGCCTTCATAGTTTCTGGCGAAAAGTCTGGTGTGATTCTGATAGGTCTGCCTTTATATGTTACTTGACCTTTTTCCCTCACTGCTTTTAATATTCTTTCTTTATTTTGTGCGTTTGGTGTTTTGACTATTATGTGACGGCAGGTGTTTCTTTTCTGGTCCAATCTATTTGGAGTCCTGTAGGCTTCTTGTATCCCTATGGGTATCTCTTTTTAGGTTAGGAAGTTTTCTTCTATGATTTTGTTGAAGATATTTACTGGTCCTTTGAGCTGGGAGTCTTCACTCTCTTCTATACCTATTATCCTTAGGTTTGATCTTTCTCATTGAGTCCTGGATTTCCTGAATGTTTTGGACCAGTAGCTTTTTCCGATTTACATCATTTTGACAGTTGAGTCAATGATTTCTATGGAATCTTCTGCTCTTGTATTCTCTCTTCCATCTCTTGTATTCTGTTGGTGAAGCTTGTATCTACAGCTCCTTGTCTCTTCTTTTGGTTTTCTATATCCAGGGTTGTTTTCATGTGTTCTTTCTTGATTGCTTCTATTTCCATTTTTAATTCCTTCAACTGTTTGATTGTGTTTTTTCTGAATTCTTTTCAGGGATTTTTTACGATTCCTCTCTGGTTTCTACTTGTTTATTTATGTTTTCCTGGAATTCTTTCAGGGTTTTTGTGATTCACTCTCTGTAGGCTTCTTTGTTTATTTATGCTTTACTGTGTTTCTCTAAGGGAGTTCTTTGTGTCTTTCTTGAAGTCCTCCAGCATCATGATCAAATATGATTTTGAAACTAGATCCTGCTTTTCTGGTGTGTTTGGATATTTCGTGTTTGCTTTGGTGGGGAGAATTGGGCTCCGTGATGCCATGTAGTCTTGGTTTCTGTTACTTGGGTTCCTGAGCTTGCCTCTTGCCATCAGATTATCTCTAGTGTTACTTTGTTCTGCTATTTCTGACAGTGGCTAGACTGTCCTATAAGCCTGTGTGTGTGAGGAGTGCTGTAGACCTGTTTTTCCTGTTTTCTTTCAGCCAGTTATGGGGAACAGAGTGTTCTGCTTTTGGGCTTGTAGTTTTTCCTATCTACGGGTCTTCAGCTGTTCCTGTGGGCCTGTGTCTTGAGTTCACCAGGCAGGTCGCTTGGAGCAGGAAGGTTTGTCTTACCTGTGGTCCCGAGGCTCAAGTTTGTTTGTGGGATATTGCTTATGAGCTCTCCACTGGGGCAGCAACCAGGAAGATCTGCACCGCCCTTTTCTCCGGGAGCTTCTGTGCACCAGGCTTCCAGATGGTGTTTGGTGTTTTCCTCTGTAGTCAGAGATGTGGGCAGAGGGTAGTCTCTTCTGATTTCCCAGGCTTCTCTGCCTCTCTGAATTTTTAGCTCTCCCTCCCACGGGATTTGGGTGCAGAAAACTGTTTATCTGGTCGGTCCATTCAGGTTCCAGCGGTGTCTTAGATGCAGGGGACCTGCTGCTGCTGTGCCCTTATCCAAGGGAACCCAAAGGCCTTATACAGTTTCCTCTTGGGCCAAGGATGTGGGCAGGGGTGGGCAGTGTTGGTGGTCTCTTCCACTCTGCAGTCTCAGGAGTGCCCACCTGTCCTGGCAGTGAGCTCTCTCTCCCACGGTGTTTGGGAGCAGTGAGCTGGAGGCAGGGAGCACGAGGTTGGGACTCCCGCTAAAAACCAGTAGTGTCCGGTCCTAGGAGGAATTCTGCCTCTGTGTCCCAGTTCACCAGGCAGGTCTCTTGCAGCAGAAAAGTTGGTCTTACCTGTGGTCCCGAGGCTCAAGTTTGCCGTGGGGTGCTGCTTCCGTGAGCTCTCTCATGGGCTTAACCAGGAAGATCTATGCCTTAATTTTATATTTTTAAACCTTAAATCTGTATAATTTTTCTTTCATTCCCTCTTCTTCTACTAAGTAATTCTATTCTTAGAATTTCAATATCAATTCTCGTGTTGGTCTCATCAGTTGTCCCTAACTGACTGGTACTGTCTCAGAACCAACAACAGCACAGCACCCCACTCAATTTTACCAAAAACAATTAACCTGTTTGTCATGCAGGGGCCAAAAACTGAAACCAAGAAAATTATTAGTAATGGCCCAGGTATATAACAGATAGTAGGAGTAGTCATCTATAGGAGACCGGGTGAACAAGACTCAAACCAACTTGTTGAGCGTCTCTATTTTTTGTAGGAGCAAGCCTATTAACTAGTTTCTTTAACACACATGGACCTATAATCAGAAGCAGAAGAAAAACTAAGAAGGGTCCCATAAGGGAAGATATCTGAGTAGTCATCCAAGGAGATCTATTAAACCAGCTCTCGAACCATCCCTGATGCACTTCTCTGTCTGTCTTTTGTCTAACCTTTCTCTAAGTTTATTCATGGAGTCTTTAATTACTCCTGAATGGTCTGCATAGAAGCAACATTCTTCTTTTAGTGTAGCACACAGACTCCTTCTTTAAGGAATATCAGGTCTAATCTCCTATTTTGAAGGACTACCTCTGAGAGGGGAGGTTAGGTATTCTTGGAGGTCCCAGCTAAAAAGTCTTTTATTCTTTTTATATCTGAGTCAATAGCAGTTCTGAATTCTCTATAAGCCTTGTATTGTAGGGCAACAGCAGATGTCCCTTGTGCTGCCCATAGCACCTAGATGATCTTAAGTAATTCTCAACTTTTTTTTGTCTTACTAAGTCTTTTAGCATCAGAGTTCCCAATCCGGACACTATCTAAACCTATATACCAAGGTAATGACTAACTTTTAGAACTTCTAAACTTATATAGACTGTGATCCCTGAGGCACAGTCCCAAGAAGTGTTAGGAGTACTGACATATGTAATATTACATCATTTGTAATAGAAATCAAGCCTATTCCCACACGTATCCCGATGGAACCCAGGGCAAACATGTTGAGTGTCACTCTAGGTCCCAGATCTCAGCCCCAACAGCTAGTACGCGGCTGGTGAGGGCTGAGAATTGATGGCTGTCAGGGTGATCAACAGCCAGATGTGTTTTGAAGCTGCTGGTATTTGCTCTATACAATTTCTTTTTGGAGTCACTTAGAGCTTCAGTTTCTCTGTTAGCACTGCTTTCATTTTGTTCCATAAGTTTAGTAATGCGGTACCTTCATTTTATTTTATTTTTTCTTAGTGCCTTGGGCTTGAATTTTTTTCCATATTTATTACCTTGAGTATTTCTTACTTACATTTTGATTGTTATTCTCCATCCCGGTTTCCAGGCCAACATCTCCCTAACACCTCCCCCTCCCCTTCTATGGATGTTCCCTCCCCATCCTCCCCCGTTACCACCCTCCCCCAAAATCCCATTCTTTGGGGTTCAGTCTTCAGCAGGACCAAGGGCTTCCCCTTCCACTGGTGCTCTTACTAAACCATTCATTTGCTACCTATGAGGTTGGAGCCCAGGGTCAGTCCATGTGTATAGTCTTTGGGTAGTAGCTTGTCCTGGAAGCTCTGGTTGGTTGGCATTGTTGTTCATATGGGATCTCAAGCCCTTCAAGCTCTTTCAGTACTTTCTCTGAATTCTTCAACAGAGGTCCCGTTCTCAGTTCAGTGGTTTACTGCTGGCATTCACCTGTGTATTTGCTGTATTCTGGCTGTGTCTCTCAGGAGAGATCTACATCCAGTTCCTGTCGGCCTGCACTTCTTTGCTTCATCCATCTTATCTAATTGGGTATGTGTGTATGTGTGGGCCACATGTTGGGCAGGCTCTGAATGGGTGTTCCTTCTGCCTCTGTTCTAAACTTTGCCTCCCTATTGCCTGCAAGGTATTCTTGTTCCCCTTTTAAAAGAAAAGTGAAACGTGCGCATTTTGGTCATCCTTCTTGAGTTTCATGTGATCTGGCATCTAGGGTAATTCAAGCATTTTTGGGCCTAATAATACTTTACCAGGAGTGCATACCATATGTGTTTTTTCTGTGATTGGGTTTACCTCCTCAGGATGACATTTTCTAGCTCATTTCATTTGCCTGTAATTTCATAAAGTCATTGTTTTTTGATAGCTGAGTAATATTCTGTTGTGTAGGTGTAACACATTTTCTGTATCCATTCCTCTGTTGAAGGGCATCTGAGTTCTTTAAAGGCTTTTTGGCTATTATAAATAAGGTTACTGTAAACACAATGGAGCATGTGTCTTTTGTGTGTATGTTGGGGCATCTTTTGGGTATATGCCCAAGAGAATAACTATATGTCCTCAGGTAGTTCAATGTCCAATTTTCTGAGAATCTCAGACTTGATTTCCAAGTGGTTGTTCCAGTTTGCAATCCCACCAACAATGTGAGTGTACCTCTTTCTCCCACATTCTTGCCAGCATCTGCTGTCTCACCTGAGTTTTGATCTTAGTCATTCTGTCTGATGTAAGGGGTGATTTCAGGGTTGTTTTGATTTGCATTTCCCTGATGACAAAGGATGTTGAACATTTCTTTAGGTAATTCCCAACCATTCAATATTCTCTTCACCTGGGAATTCTTTGTTTAGCTCTGCACTCCATTTTTTTAATAGGGTTATTTGATTCTCTGATGTCTAACTTCTTGTGGTCTTTGTATATTTTGGATATTAGCCCTGTATTGGATGTAGAATTGGTAAAGATCTTTTCCCAATCTGTTGGTTACCATTTTGTCCTAATGACAGTATCCTTTGACTTACAGGAACTTTGCAGTTTTACAAGGTCCCATTCATAAATTCTTAATCTTAGAGCATAAGCCATTGGTGTATTGTTCGGGAAATTTTCCCCAGTGCGTATGTATTCAAGACTCTTCCCACTTTTTCTTCTAATAGTTTGAGTGTGTATCTTAAATTTGTTTTTTCTTTTTTTTTCTTTCTTTTTTTTTTTTTTTTTCTTTTTTTTTTCGGAGCTGGGGACCGAACTGAGGGCCTGCGCCCTAGGTAAGCGCTTTACCACTGAGCCAAATCCCAGCCCCTTGGACTTAAATTTGTACAGAGCGATAAGAATGGATCGATTTGCATTCTTCTGCATGCTGACTGCCAGTTCAACAAGCACCATTTGTTGAAAATGCTATCTTTTTTCCATTGGATGTTTAGCTCCTTTGTCAAAGATCAAGTGACCATAGGTGTGTGAGTTCATTTCTGGGTCTTCAATTCTATTCCACTGATCTATCTGCCAGTGGAATAATATTTTTTATTATTCCAAATGAATTTGCAAGTTGCTCTTCCTATCTCTATGAAGAATTGAGTTGGAATTTTGATGGGGATTGCATTGAGTCTGTAGATTGCTTTTGGCAAAATGGCCATTTTTACTATATTAATTCTGCCGATCCTTGAGCACTCCTGCAGATCTGTTTTCCTCTTTTCTTTCAGCCAGTTCTGGGAACAGAGTGCTCTGCTCTCCGGTGTGTAGTTGCTCCTGGTGACTGGCTTTCAGCCTTGGCACAGGCAGGAACTGGAAGGGTCCTGCCCCTAACTTCTCCTAGGTCACTACGTCCAGGGGACAAAGATGGTACTAGATGATTTCCTCTTGGGTTGGGAATGTGGGCAGAGGGTTGTCTCCTCTGATTTCTCAGGAGTGTCCGTACTTCTAAGGGTCCAGCTCTCTCCCCAACAGGATTTCTTTTGTATAGTTTTGAAAGTGTCCGATAATGCAGAAGCTATGGAACCCTCTAGTCTGTGTCCTGGATAGTTTTACTATTTATTTATTTATTTATTTATTTATTTATTTATTTATTTATTTATTCATTTATTTATTTACTTTGTGCTGGACAGTTTTACACTAACGTGACACGAGTTAAAGTCATCAGAGAGGTAGGAACTTCAATCAAGGAAATGTCACCACGAGATCGGCTGTTGGCAAGCCTTTAGGGCATTTTTAAAATTAGTAATTGATGTGGGAGGCTCCATTTCCTTGTGGGTGGTGCCACCCCTGGGCTGGTGGTCCTGGGTTCTATAAGAGAAAGCAGGCTGACCAAGCTAGTGGCAGCCCTCCCTCCATGGCCTGTGCATCAGGTCCTGCCTCTAGTTTCTGCCCTGCTTGAGTTCCTGCTCTGACTTCCTTTGATGATGAGCTGTGATGGAGACGTAGAAGCTGGAGCACTTTTTCCTCCCTAAGTTTCTTTGGTCATGGTGTTTCATCTCAGCAACCGTAACTGTAATACAGCCTGGTTGGTTTGACCTCTCCAGTTTGCTTCTTCTCATCATAGAATTTATATTTATTTATATGCATTTGTGTCACTGCAGGAATATAAGTATGTGAATGCAGTTGCTCCTGGGCACAAGAGGGAGTTGGGGGAACTGAAATACTGTCTCTGCAAGAGTAGTGTGGGCTCTTATCCTGTGGGCCTCTCTTTTTTCCTTTTTTTCTTTTTTCTCCATCTTTATTAAATTGGGTATTTCTTATTTACATTCCTTTTTTTTTTTTTCTTCTTTTTTTTCGGAGCTGGGGACCAACCCAGGGCCTTGCACTTGCTAGGCAAGCTCTCTACCACTGAGCTAAATCCCCAACCTTGTTTACATTTTCAATTGTTATTCCTTTCCTGGTTTTGGGCCAACATCCCTCTCTAACCCTCCCCCTCCCCTTCTGTTCTATATGGGCTTCCCTCTCCATCCTCCCCCATTACCACCCCCTCCCCCAACAATCACGTTCACTGGGGGTTCAGTCTTCAGCAGGACCAAAGAACTTCCCCCCACTGGTGCTCTTACTAGGCTATTCATTGCTACCTATGAGGTCAGGAGTCCAGGTCAGTCCATGCCTAGTCTTTTAGGTAGTGGCTTGGTCCCTGGAGCTCTGGTTGTTGGCATTGTTGTTCATATGGGGTCTCAAGCCCCTTGAGCTCTTCCAGTCCTCTCTTTGTTCTTTCTATTTAGTTTTAGTCTCAAGCTCTCTTTCCTTGACTAGTGTCTGTTGACATGGCCCCTCCCCCCAGCATAGCTGTAGCCATTTTGTTCCATGCCCACCAGCTATTTCATTGTTGCTGTAATATGCCTCACAGTCAATGATGTAGAAAAATAATTTGGCTCAGAGTAGGGTTATGCTGACCGCATACCCTGTTATGTTCTGTATGTTATGAGGTTTGTTAATCTTAAGAAATTCCACAACTGCATGCTTCACATAGGACCCATCAAATTAAAAGTCAATATGAACTGTTAGATCGAAAATGGCTTGAGTCAGGGCCGACCACCAGGCAGCACTTCCAACATGGGCATAGGAGCTCATTGTGTGTGTGTGTGTGTGTGTGTGTGTGTGTGTGTGTGTGTGTGTGTGGTTTTAGCCTTTATAAGCTGAACTGAGAAATGTCCAGTGAGCAGCTTTGAGCCTGAGCTGTTGCCCTGGTTGATCATTCTTTAGGTGTGTGTTCAATAAACCATCCCTGTCTGACTGAGTTGGCGTTCCCATGGTTTGCACGGTGACTCCTGGAGCCCGACACTGTCTATCTGCCATCCACCTTCTGCTCTATCTGCCTTACCGACAGTGAGCTCCACTTTCCCAGTCTTCCATTCTTAAGTTTGTGCTGATAGGACACTCTAGGAAGGTGGTTCCTCCCAGTGTTACTGCGGTCCATTTACATCACAAATAACCCCAGGGCAGGATGGGATTACCCATCTCCCCTTGCCTTCTTACCTTCTTGACTAAGATAGTCTTTTCTTTCTGCCAGCCTTGTGCTAATTACAATTTCTTTCCCTTTCCCTTCACTACAGGAGTCCTCTTGTTTCTAATCTTTCCCCCACCGTCCATAGGAATCTATGGTCCTGTCATTTCATTTCCTTAACTGTTCCCAAACTCCTTTAGGCTTTTGGCTAATATAATAAAGAGGTTTAATGAGAGAAGAGTAGAAGAGTGGGCTGTGGGCATGGAGGAGGTAGGATGGGGAAGCGGGCAAAAGCAGCGAAGAACAAAGAGTAAGACAGAAGTAAGAGAGAGTTAGAGGGGGCAAGCAGCCCCTTTTATAGTGTCAGGCACAGCTGGCTGTTGCCAGGCAACTGTGGGGCAGAGCATACTTGGCTGTTCCCAGGTAGCTGTGGGAGACAGTTAGGTCACAAATTTCGGGCACTCTAGGTTCCCTCCTTCCAATTCCCATTAGTCTGGTACCATTCCTGTGCAGTTCATACCTTGTCATTTCCTTTCAGCACACACGATACCACCTTTCAGACTTCCAAGATCATCTGGCATTCATTTAGTAACATCCAGGACCAAAAGACACAGGGAAGGAATGCGTGTGTGTGTGTGTGTGTGTGTGTGTGTGTGTGTGTGCGCGCGCGCGCGCGCGCGCGCGCTCGTGTATTTCTATGTGCCAAGTGTGTGTATCTATGATTGATGTGCCAAGACCACATCCTGTTTGTCCTTGTCCATTTGGGGAGCAAATAATAACACCATCCTGCACTCCCAACCATTCCACTCACATAAAGCAGCAGACTTTTCAGTTGCACAAAACAGTTCGAGGACAATTGGCCCAGAAGGGGTCAACAAAGAACTTGAGGGCCGAAGGTGGTTGTGGGAGCGCAGTGGTAGCTCCGCGGGCTCATGGGAAATGTAGTGCGATTGTCTGCAGCATCGCGGAGCCCAGGTGAGGGAGCGCGAGAGCACTTGTCTAGCTCTCTGGGTTGCTTCAGGTCAGGCTGGTAGAGAGAGCACCTGGGAGGGGAAAACTTCTCATGTGGCGCGCCCTGTTTTTGACAAGGACAGAAGGTAGCAAACCTTGGCTTTCTCCCGTTAGCTCCTTGCCTGCTCTCCTGGCCAGCAAGAATCGACCCAGGTCGTGCAGGGTGCAGTCAGTGGGTCGCAGGGTATTGGGCCATTGGGAGCCCTGGTCGGGTCTCTTGTCCTCTGGTCTGGTGTGGGATGGGTGCCTGGGACTGTCTGTGTCAGCTGCTTTCTTTGAGGTTGGAGATGGGCACTTGCTTTTAAGACTTTTCAGCCAGTGTCAATCCAGTGAAACAGGCATGCTCGTGGCAGTTCAGTCGCAAGTCTCCCTACACTTTTTTGATCAATCCTGCATTTGGGGTGGGATGACATCTGCCCGTGGTTTTGATCTGTATACCAGGCACCCAAGACTGTGTCCTCAAGTAGATGAGTCTTCTTTCTGAGTCGAAAATATGCAGGAGGGGAAGGGAGAAGAAGGAGAGGGGAACCAGCAAGGAGGCAAAAGGTACAAAGACGGTGGGCAACCAAAATGTCTGGATTATATAGGGGAGAGTTTCTGGGGGAAAGAGCAGCTCAGCCCCTGGGCTGGAGAGTTCAGGGAAGAGGGCAGAGTATGCCAGCCTTACTCTGTGACAGGTAGGGACTGAGGGATGCTGGGAGAATCTGAAGGTCAGGTTCATTTTGACATTTAAATAGGCATCTCGGCCATTTGTTCTGGTTTTTGAAACTTAACACTTGTATCACTGATATCGCATATTAATATATATGTATATATATTCTCTCTAGTCTTTTAAAACATAATTAATAATAAATATAATTAATAATTAATAAAATACATTAATAGTCACTTTAATAAAGATAATAGTTACTTTATCTGTGTTGCTTCATCTGCTCTGTTTTCTTTCTTTTTGTTATAACGATTATTTTTATTTTATGTGTATGGGTATATTGCCTGCATGTGTGTCTGGGCACCGCCTGCATCTGCGGTGTCCAAAGAGGACAGAAGAGGGAGTCAGATCTCCTAGAGCTATAGTTAATGAATGGTTGTGTGTTACCATGTGGGTGCCAGGACTTGAACCCAGGTCCCCTGGAAGAACATTAGTGCTTCTAACCACTGAGCCATCTCTCCAGCCCCAGGGCTCTGTTTTCTAACTCAGGCATGGACACAGCACGATGGCCACTTGTGGTCCTATTCAACACGACGCATTGAGAGTTAGCCAGTAGCAGAGCCTGTATATCTCCATGCTCCCCTTTCCAAGACAACGTGCTTAGGCCGGCTGTAACTGGGGTACTGCCATGGCCGCCATCCCAGTAAATAGCGACCTTACTAATGTCACATGACAGGTTCATCCAATCAGGTGCACTGATTCCTCTCTTCTTCACATCCCTCCGTCAGAGTCCGTTAGAGTAATCCCCAAGGCCTACCGATGCCACTTGAACTTTCTTTAACCCTTTCCTGCTCGTTTCTTTTCCTTGTATGCCTCCAGTGTAAATCAGGTCAGCATTTCTGCTTGCCACGGGTGGATCACAGGGCTTCTCATTATTCACCATGCTGTCCTGCTGTCCGACCATTCTGCCTCGAGTGTCTCCAAACGTGCTCTGTGTGCTAGCTAACTGAACTAATGCCATTTTTCTTCTATCCTTATATTATGACTTACTAGTCATGACTTAAGGGGCACTATGACTTTGACAGTGCCCCAATTATTTCGAAATACAATTTTATTTAAGTTATTTCACTTGCTAAATTTGAAGTATGCAGCATTGGACTGGAAGGTCAGTAAACATTTACTGCAATAAAAAACTTGTGCCAGCCGGGCATGGTGGAGCACATTTGTGATCCCAGCGCACAAAGGCTGAGGCAGGATAAATGTTGTAAGTCTGAGGTCAGCGAGGCCTGCATGGTGAGAGACTGTCTCAATGACAAAAAAAAAAAAAAAAAAAAAAAAAGGAAAAAATATTGCAAACTGGGCATGGACACACACCTGTAACGCCAGCACTTGAGAGGTAGAGGCAGGAGTACCCGAGTCAAGCTCATCCTCAGCCTTCTAGCAAGCTGGGGGCTAGCCTGGAATACATGGAACCCTGTCTCAAAACAGAACAGCAGCAACAATAAGAATAACACAGTTGATCACCCTCAAGTTTTGCCTGTATTTCACTACTGGACACTTCTGTCTTCCCTTTGCTCTTTATAGCTCACTGAATACCTTCTTTTAAAATGAGTCTATGTTGTTCTGATCCTTCTAGTTTGAAGTCTTCCCAGCTCTCCCAGTTAACATCGAACTTGTCTTTTGGTCTTTAGTTATGCCACAGGCAGCAGCAATGCTATTAGCAGTCAGTCACCTGAAGTTACATCGTAGTCTCTCACTGGTTAGTGTGTTTTTCTTTTACTCCGCTAAGTTAAAATCATGCACAAAGCATGAAGTGTTTTACAGCATATGCTCAGGGCACTGAGGCCATAGTAAACAGATATGCTAACTCACCAACATTCATTTATCCCTTCCGTATGTTTCCTGGGCATGCACTGTCTGCCGGCATCCATTTCCACCATTGCTGTGGAGGACTTAAGCTAACAGATGAGTCATCTTGAGTCGTGTTATGTTCTGACGTTTTCTATATTTTTTAAAATTTGTTTTTAACCTTTCTAGATTGTTGAAAAGGAAACTAAAGTTTTTTTAAAACATCACAGACATTTTTATAAACTATAGAACACATAAGTAACATTATAATTGTTCCCTCAGGAGTTTTAAGATTTATACGTTTTCTTTACAGAATCACTATAAATATCAATTATAAAGGTGATCTGAAACTCAGTAAAATGGAGACGTTCTTAAGGACAGAAAGTAAAGCCAGGCCTATTACTGAAACATGAAGGCACTCGGGTGAGCTAATAGTGTTATGCTCACTTGAATGTACCTGCTAATATATTAATGTATTATGTTAAACCTTAACGTATAGCTAAAAGGTGTGATCATTCAGTGATGTGTTGTATTCATATTGAATATATGTGTCATAGGTCCTGCTAGCTTTCTATTTGTGTGGTAGCCTTGTCTGTAGCTTGAATTCCTTGTATTGTTATGCCTTCAACTAGAGCATGTTGCCAGTATATATTAATGATAACATCATACAGATTTTTTTCAGTTGACAAAGCAAATTTAACATCAGCTATTATGTTCAATTCTCTAAGCTAGAAGACGTCTTGAGAGGTTAATGTCTCTTAATATTGTTTATATTGTAATATAGGTTTGGAGTCACCCAGAGATTAATCATGTCCACAAATGAATTTTAACAAGAGAGGACTTTTTTGCTTTTAGATACTGGTACCCAGAGTGATTGGGGCCAGGTCTGTTCTTGAGAGCACTCCCAAGATGCCGCCCCTAGGCATATCAGCCCAGGGCTTATAAAGTAAATTAAAAAAAAAAAAAGCTGTAAGATTACATCTGTCTAGGTGTAGGCAGGGTCTAACGCATATTTTTAACATATATGTCTTGCAGTCATTGGGCAGAGCAAGCAAGTTTGATAACAGAAGTGGAAATAGCAGTTGTTGTCTTATGATCTTGGAAGAACAGCCATTTTAGAAGATCAGTCCATTTAAGAATAGTTTTCAGTGCTGGAGAAAAAAGGGATGTGAGCTGCTAGAGTAACACCAGTACAAGCTAGAGGCTTACATCTTAGAGGCTGTTTTTACTTTCTGGTCTCTTTTGCACAGTATGCCTACATTTAAAATGTAATATTAATCACCCTTATATAAACTAGTAAATAGTTGAATTTTTTCCATATCCTAATATAGTCTGTCTTAGTTAGGGTTTCCATTGCTGTGAAAGGGACACCAGGACCAAGGCAACTCTTACAAAGGCAAACATTTAATTGGGGCTGGCTTACAGATTCAGAGTTTCAGTTCATTATCATCCTGATGAGAGCAAAGGCAGCTTCAGGCAGACATGGTGCTGGAGGAGGGAGCTGAGAATACTGCATCTTGAATGGAAGGTAACCAGGAGAGACTGGCGTCCTCAGGCAGCTAGGAGGAAGCTCTCTTCCACAATGGGTAGAGCCTGAGCAGAGAAGAGACCAGCCCCACAGTGACACACTTCCAATACCAGGGCCACACCCTGCATAGCACTATTTCCTATTGGCTAAACATATTTAAACCATCACATAATCTTTTCTTCTTTCTTCCTCCTTCTCCTCTCCTCTTCCTTCTTCTCTTCCTCCTCCTCCTTTTTTTCTTTCTTTTTTTTTTTTTTTAAAGACAGGGTCTTCCTATGAGCCCTGGCTGTCCTGGAACTTGCTCTGTAGACCAGAATACTATTGAGTTCATAGAGATCTGACTACTTCTGTCTCCCAAGGGAATTAAAGGGATGTGCCACTACACCTGGCTTCTCTTTTCTTACCTTCTCAATGTTACAAAGTACTTTGATTGTATGATATAAAGTATTTTTTTCACTATAATTAAGTGAGGTGAGACTGTGAGGTTTCAAAAAAGGCAAGAACAACAAAAACTACAAAAGCATCTTGCCGAGGAAACTACATTGTGTCATGGTGTGTCCTACCTATACCCTTTTGTCCACACAGCTTTGCTTGCAAATGTTCATTGCGAGAATCATTGGCCCAGTTCCAGGCCTTTGACTCTGCTACACTATCAATATTGGATCCTCACTGGGACTCTTCTCGGATATCGTGTTGTTGCCCTGTGTTATGGAGATCCTGTAGCTTGGGTTCTGCAGGATCAACCTTTTTCATGAGTTCCAGAGAAGCTCACAGATGGAGTAGATACTGGGATGGACCAACTTTAAAGCCCTGGGTGTAGGCCTGGTTGGTAGCTGAGTTGATCGGCTCTCCCTCATCCTCACCACCGGGTTGGGTTCTCTAGCACTGCTCTGGCTAGCTCACCCACCGCTGCAGCTGGCAAGGGGCAGAGCTATTTCCACTACTTTCATGCCCCCGAGGCCGGCTCACCCAGTGCTCACGCCACCAGCGGCAGTTCTATGGGCTGCCCAGTCAAGTGCAGTGGCTGCTCTCCTGAGTGTTGAGGGGAGGGCTTCTCTCCTGTGCACATGTCAGCTTTCCTATGCTTATGCACCTCACCTGCTCCTTCATCACCAGGGCGGGCTCTACTGTGGTGCCCAGGTATGGTGCAAGGCTTGTTTTCCCGAGTGCCACCGCTGGGGAGGGGCTGGGCCAGCTCTGCACAACCCTTGGACATCAACTTGGTTCCAGGCAGTAGCCTAGACCAAGGATGCCTACATGGCCTTTGGTTGTAACATGGACCATAGGCATCGACACCGACCCCTTCTGCTGCATCAGGGCCAAGGACCAAGCTGTGGCTCTCAGTTGCAGCAAGGGCCAGGACTTCACCATGACCTCAGGTGACAGGGCAGGCTGTTCACATTCCACTCCACCTCTAGTTCTGAGTTTCCAGTTCTGCCTCTTTTCACAGTGCTCAAACCTTTCTGCTTCTTTTTGTCTCCAATCTCTCCACCATATACTTGCACACTGGAGTGGCTCCATTGTGGGGAGGCCATGTGGTGGACGGGCCTCTCATGTCTGACTGTATTACTTTTATCATCACTGAGACAGAATAAGGAGGAAGGAAATTATTATTATTATTATTTGCTCACAATTTAGAAAGTAAAATTCATCATAACAGAGAAGTCGTGAAACAGTGCTGTCTTCTGTGGCCTTGGGCATGTGAAGTGGGTGGTCATCTCAGTGACAGATAGGACGTGATTTGAGAAGAAGCTGGGTGGGCCTACAACTCACAGGCCCCACCTCTCCTAGCCATTTGTCAGCTTGGATAATAAAATCATAACCTCCCCAAATACTGCGATCCAAGAGGGATGAGGTCTCCAAACACAGGAGACTGTAGGGGAGGTCTCCAGGGGCTCATGATGCATTTAGTCATCCCTGAGTATGATTATGCCTTTATTTTTTTTATTTTTTATTTTTTAAAGATTTATTCATTTATTATATATAAGTACACTGTAGCTGTCTTCAGACACACCAGAAGAGGGCATCGGATCTCTTTACAGGTGGTTGTGAGCCACCATGTGGTTGCTGGGAATTGAACTCAGGACCTCTGGAAGAGCCCTCTGGTACCACGCCCAGCTGTTTGTCTGTGCCAGCTAAGGCAGGTCCTTAGCTCTCATAAATCGTGAAATGACATTTATGACCCCATAAAAGTTTCACTTTGAAAGATGTGTTTTTTTAAGTAATAGTAATTTAAAATATTTGAAGTAAATGGGATACTTTTTAAAATTTACAAAAGTATTCAAATTTACTTCTAACATAAATAAGATTTTTAGATTGAGCCTCCCTAATCTGAAAGTCCAAAAACTCAAGTATGTTCAAAATCTGAAGGTGTTTGAGAGCTGAAATGATGCCGGAAGTGGAAGCTTGTGACGAGTCCCAGTCAAAGCACATCAACATCAGATAGAAAATTACCCTAGCTGTGATGTAAGGTTGTAAAATGAATAATTAATTAATAAATCTTGATGTGGTTACTACCTGCCCCAATGGTTTATGTTCCCGAATGAAACACACACACACACACACACACACACACACACACACACACACACACACACACACACACAGTCTTTATATTTAATATGCCTTAAGCTGGGTGGCTGCCTAGCCCCATGTTGCTAGAATCTACCTGCTGCTGATAACTCTGAGTTACTACTTACTAATTCTATGTTCCACCTTGGCCACTCCAGCCCTATTTGTGCAGCCCTCTGGGCCACACTTTCCTGGCGCAGAGCCCAGGGTACTCTCTTTGCTTCTCTACTTCATGGTGGCCTCTGTGTCTCCCCCCTGTCCACACTCTGTTAAAGTGTGGCCAATTTCCGTATCCTCCTCCTCCAGGCCTCAAGCCCGGGAATCCTAAACTCCTGCCTCTATCTGTCCTTCCTAGCGATTGGCTGCTGGCATCTTCATTTACCAATCAGAACTAACATAGGAAGAACATCGATATCAACCAACCAGACCCCACCAGAGCTCTCAGGGAATAAACCACCAACCATTGAGTACACATGGAGGGACCCATGACTACAGCCGCATATGTAGCAGAGGGTGGCGTTGTCCAGCATCAATAGGAGGAAAAGCCCTTGGTCCTGTGAAGGCTTGTTTCCCCAGTGTAGGGGAATGCCAGGGCGTTGAGATGGGAGTGGGTGGGTAAGAGTGGGAGCATCATAGAAGCAGGGGGAGGGGGAGGGGCATGGGAAAGGGGGGAAAGGGGGTAACATTTGAAATGTAAATACATAAAATATCAAAGAAAAATAAAATAAAATAAAATAAAATAACCAACTGGGGGCTGGTTTCCCGATGCTATGTGTAGACCCTCTTGTGCAAATAGTTTTTAGGGGGAACATAATTAGCATATGTAATCAAAGCAGCTACATAAGGTATATATGAAACATTAGTGAATTTGGATAAAGGCAATTCAATGTATATTAAGTTTTATTATCATTTTATGAAATACCAAAGATGTTACTAGTAAAATTATCATTTTGTACTTTTTATTTAATAGAATCAATGGTGTAATTTTAAAGAATTCTTACACGTGTATGTCTTAATTTGTTTTGCCTGTGGATTTGTCCTTTTTATTTGCTTTGACTATGACGGTAAGGTGATGGCTATTGTAATGTTGCTTTTGTATGCTTGGTTAAGAAAACGTGCAGATCTTTGAGTGCGCTTTGGTCTTCTGGTTTTTGGCTTCAGTTCTTCCCTATGCTTGCAGTAGCATTTTGGAGAGATGGTTGAAAGCAGGTTACATCAAACATAAACCAGTTAGGCTGTCCACAAGGCACTATGAACCTGGGCGTGGTAGGTATTACTTTAAAACAAACAAGCAAACTTTTTTTCTTTTTAGAAAATATTGTCTTTTATGTGAATGAATGTTTTGCCTGCGTGCATGTGTGTGTATTACATGTGTCTTTAGTGCCCACAGAGGTCAGAAGACAACCTCAGAACCCTTGGAATTAGGGTCATGGATGGCTAAGAGCTGTCTAATGGGCTCTGGGAACCGAACCTGGGTCGTCTGCACGAGCGGTTAGTGCTTTTAACTATTGAGCCATCTCCTAGGCCCGATGTTTCTTCCTTAAAATCCCAGTTGTGTGTTTCAGAATTAAGGTTCACGTAACCTTTGAAGATCAAAAGGTTACAGTTCAATTTTTTTTTTTTTCTTCTTATTTTTTTTTTTTGGTTCTTTTTTTTGAGTTGGGGACCAACCCAGGGCCTTGTGCTTCTAGGCGCTCTACCACTGAGCTAAATCCCAACCCCTTACAGTTCAGTTTTTATTTGTTTAGTTTAAAATGTTTCTTAGATGGCTTTGCTTGTATTTAATAAATGTGCTCGTTTTAATATATGTACACTTGCAGTTCGTGACTCAGTTCCCTGAGGAACTTCCATTATAAAGTGCAATTAATGGACATAAACTGCTCTTTGTGGTTTCTGCTTGTTTTTATTCCTCTATCAGTGTTTGTAAGGGAGGGAGATGGGAACTGGAAACAAACAACACTATGCGTTAGAGGGAGAGTGTAGCTATGTGTTAGAGGGAGAGTGTAGCTGGATACAACACTATCTATGTGTTAGAGGGAGAGTGTAGCTGGAAACAACACTATCTATGTGTTAGAAGGAGAGGGTAGCTGGAAACAACACTATCTATGTGTTAGAGGGAGAGGGTAGCTGGAAAGAACAGTTGTGGAATGGAATGCACAGAAGGACAAACACTAACTGCTTGGATATTTTCTTTTCCCGCTACACTTCTGTTTTCAAACATACAAGATAGTTCTAAGGGTATGTGCCAGTTTAGAACCTTAAATCTAGATAGGTTTCCTGCATATCTTAGCAGCATTTCATTGTAGTCAGTAATTACATTTTCTTTTTCTTTCTTTTTTTTTAATTTTGTTTATGGTAATAGCAGAAGGTTCTCCCACACCTTTAGCACTCTACATTCCCCCTCCCCCTCTCTTTCTCACGTTTTATTGTGGTGGGGAGGATAGTACCTGCTAGGCTCTGCTAGCTCTGTCACTGAGCTCCATTCCCAGCCCCCTATTGTAACCTGGCAGACTCCTGCTGCTGCTGCCCCAGCTCCCCTAGGGGAGGATTGCCTGTGTGTGCTGTGGCAATCACTTCTTAAGTACTTGAACTGTGTGTTTTCTCCTGCCGGCTTTCTGTTGGTCTGAACATTCCTGAGGAGATTGTATCTTTCTTTTTTGTATCTTTTCTCTGTAGTGCAGTTTCTTTGCCAAGGGCTGCTGGTTTAGCAGACCCGGAAGAAGCCCTGTCTTAGTAATTGGTACTCTTTACACCTGGCCTCTGCTCTCCAAGTCCCTGAGAACCCCAGCCTTTAAGGGTAAGAATGTCTTCTATTTGTCTCACACATGGTCCTCTTGGGCTGTGAATGGAAAGCGTCCTATTTAAGCAGTGACTCCAATTTTAAAGTCAAGTCTCAGTGTCATTTTTTTTTAACTTGAAGTCGGATTGTTGTTATTCATTGTTTTCACTTTAACCGAGATCATAGTACCTTCCTAAGAAGCAAACAATCTTTCCGGGGGAATGTTGTGAGGCTCCGTGCGTGCACAGTCTAAATCTACAAGGAAAATGAAGTGATGTTGTCGCATTTTCCATGTCAGGAATTCCTGCCCATATCGACCCATATTCCTGACTTGGAGGATGAGATCATTTCTTTCGGTTTGGAGTCAGAGGTTGAGTGCAGAAGCAGAAGCACTTTTCTTATCAGCATTTTAATTTCTCCGGAGTGGACGTTTTCGAAGTCTCTCTTTTTATATGTCTGAAGCCTTACCTTGTAGCTCATCGGATGCCAGGAAAAAGCTATACAGTCCTTTTCACGTGTCACGTTAGCAGTTAGGTGCAATCCAGATTTTCTCCGGTGTAGTTTGACCAACTTTTTCTTTTCTTTTCTTCCTTCCTTTCTTTCTTTCTTTCTTTCTTTCTTTCTTTCTTTCTTTCTTTCTTTTTTGAAAAAGTCTTTTTACCGACAGTTGCAGAAGCAAACTCAGATCACGTGACCCATTTTGAATAGCCAGAAGACTTAATTGGACTTAAGGACCGTGCAGCGGGGAGGGTGGCATGCAGCTGCCTCAGTCTTGCGCCTCCCACTGCGCCGACCCCCACAGCTCTTTAAGCATTAGATGTCCAGCTGCGAAATCCACTTACTGGGTAAACTGCATTTATTAGTTCCTTTGGTTCCACACATCCGACCCTGTCACTCGATTTGCTCATGAAACGCATTCCCCCAACCGCAGCTCCCTGTGCCTTGGAGAGAGTCCTGCTATGTCTCCTGAATCCCGACTTCATGTCCGGAGCACCAAGATTCCCACGACCATGGGCAAGCTCTGGTGTCATGCTGACCTGCCGTCGCCTCTAACTGTCCAGTTCCTCCTCCAGGCCACGTTCCCCTTCGTGGCTGCGGCGTCCTTCAGGGTAGCCATCACCAGTTCCTTGGTCCTGACTGCTTCGTCCCTGCGCCGCGAGTCCCTTTTCCGGCATCTCCTGCAGCATTGACTGCTTCTGTAGTTCTCCTGGGGTCACCAAAGCAAACAGAATAGGACCCACGCCAGCTCCCGCGCCTAGCACTGCAACTACAGCCAGTGCGTTACGAGCCGCCTCCTTGGCGAGCTACACTACAAATGAGACGCTGTCCGCATCCTCCCGCAGCCTAGAAGGGAGCCATGACGTCGCGCCGATTCCTATCTGCTTTTACAGCATTGCCATCTGGTGGCCAAAGGCAGTCGCTGCAGGAAGTCTGATAACGACAGAACTGAAATATACATTTACTTATTCATTTTAATGAGATAATTTTCTTTCGACGTAGTCTCTCAGGCTTTGAGTTTGTGTGTAGAGCAGGCCTGCCTCTGCCTTCTGTGCTGGCATTAAAGGGGTGCATAACCACAGCCTGCCACATGCCTGCAGCTTCGAAGGAATTTTTCACCTAGGCAAGTTGTTCGTGTCTGCACCTCAGGAGAGGCCCATGGTCACTCAAGGCTTGGTTTCTGTAGTTACACTTCGCTTGAGCTGCTAAACATGCAGGACCACAGTTTAAAGTGGTTGGTATATGCGAACTGCACGTGGACTTCTAGAGAGAAGTAAAACAATTTAAATTCAGGATAATTCTTGAAATATTGAGATCATCTGTTCTAACTAGAAACTGCTTCAAAATCTGGTGTTTCTCCTGGAGGCAAGTACTATTTGTCTCTCTCCCTCCTCTCCCCTGCCTTTCCCCAATCTCCCCCTCCTCTCTCCCTCCTCCCTCACCTCTCTCCCCTTCTCTCCTTCCTCTCCCCCTGCCTCTTTCCCACCTCTCCCCTCCTCTCTCCCACCTCTCCCTCACCTTTCCCACTCCTTCTCCCCCCTCCTCTCCCCCCCTCTCCTTTCCTTCACCCCTCCCCTCATCTCCCACTCCCATCCTTTCTCCTCTTCTCCCCCACCTCTCCCCTCCTCTCCCCACCTCTCCCCCACCTCTCCCCTTCCCCATTCTTCCCCCTTCTCTCCCCCTCTCCCCCACCTCTCCCCACTCACTCCTCTCCCCTCCTCCTCCCCCCTCTCCCTTCCCCCCCTCTCCCCCTCTTTCCTCTCCCCCACCTCTCCCTCCTCTTCCCACCTCTCCCTCCTCTCCCCACCTCTCCTTCCCTCCTCTCCCCCTCCTCTCTCCCCACCTCTCCCCACCTCTCCCTTCCCCCACTCTCCCCCCCTTTCTCCCCCCCTCTCCCCCTCTCCCTCTTCCTTTTGTCTCTCTTCCTCTGTATTTATATAGTTTCCGTCTCTATCTATAGCCTAAGCAGTTTGGATTCTTAACCTTTGCTGTATTCTTGGGATCATGTTGATGCTGTGGGTTCTTAGTATCAGAAGTTTCCAAAACACTGGGAATGGAGAAAACACAGCTTTTTTTTTTTTTTTTTTTCCATGCTGCTGATTCTTACTTGTCGTTTTAGGGGCCAGTGAGTAACATCCTTGATTTTTTTTTTTCTTTCTTCTCAACCTTGTAAGTAGTTGAGAAATGAAGGAAAAGCTGACGGTTCTGAAAAGGGCAAGGACAAGAAATCCTGGCTGCAAGCTACTGGGTAAGCCAGCATTGCTGCTGTCCCGGGAAGCTGTAAGCAAAGGGAAAATCCCAGGGTTTATTTCCTGTTTCTCTTCCCCTGGAAATATGAAAAAAGGGAGAGGGGAGGGACCCGGTGTTCTCCCAACACCTCCAAAGTCACTGGAGGTGATCGATGAAGTGTAAGGCAGGGAAATCCCATGCTTTCTTTGGACTGAAAGCTGGTAGATAATTATTTCCATCTGTTGTCTCTGGAGATACGGTTTTCAGCTGCTGGTAAAATGAGAGGTTTCGGTTACAATGTTCTTTGTAATAGCTAGAAAGCATACATGTTATAGGGACAACAGGAATACATTTTACTTTAAAAGATGGTTTGAGGGTAAGTAAATCTGAGATTTTGAAAGTTAAAGAACTGCCATTTCACATTAACTTATTTAAAGTAGAGTTCTAAATCTGAGCTTTTATTTCATGTATCAAGTGGGCTTAATAACATTACTTCCTGACCAAAGGCTTATGATGGGAATAAAATGAGTTAATCTTGTGTCGTCGTCATCTTCTTCTTCTCCTCCTCCTCCTCCTCCTCTTCCTCCTCCTCCCCCTTCCTCCTTCCCTCCTCCCCCCTCTTGTTTCTCACTGAACCCAGGGCTCACAGATTCTGGTCGGCTAGCTGGCAAATCCTCTAGTCTCTGCCTCCTCAGGGCTGGGAGGATGCTGCAATGCCCAGTGGTTTCTTTGTGTTTGGTTGGTTGGTAACTTGGTTTTTTGGTTTTTGGAGACAAGGTTTCTTTGTGTAGTCCTGCCTGTCTGGGCACTGCTCTGTAGACCAGGCTGGCCTTGAATTCAGAGATCCATCTGTCTCTGTCTTCGGAGTACTGGGATTAAAAACATTCACCACCATGCCCAGCCATTGTTTGTTTTAATGATTAATGTTTGATTACTGGGGACTGAGATCAGGCTCTTAGGTTTGCATAACAAGGATTTTACTGACTGGGCAATCTCTCTCAGGCCCTCTTATTTTTTTTTCTTAATGACTTGTTTAATTATTGTTAACTTTTAGAAAATGTTTTTTATTGACATGTTTTTAATTGCATTTTATTTACATTTTAAATATCCCACTTCCTGGTTTCCCCTCCAGAAGCCGCTATCCCACCTCCTTCCCCCTGCATCTATGAGGGTGCTCCCTCACCTACTGACCCACAACCTCCCACCTCCCCTTCCTGACATTCCCCTCCACTGAGAACTTCAGACCAATTTCCCTTATGAATATCAACACCAAAATACTCAACAAGATTCTCACAAACGGAATCCAAGAACACATCAAAATGATCATCTGTCATGATCAAGTAGGCTTCATCCTAGGGATGCAGGGATGGTTCAATATACGGAAATCCATCAATGCAATCCACTATATAAACAAATTCAAAGAAAAAAAACCACATCATCATCTCATTAGATGCTGAGAAAGCATTTGACAAAGTTCAACACCCCTTCATGATAAAAGTCTTGGAAAGATCAGAAATTCAAGGCCCATACCTAAACGTAGTAAAAGCCATATACAGCAAACCAGTAGCCAACATCAAGCTAAATGGAGAGAAACTTGAAGCAATCCCTCTAAATTCAGGGACTAGACAAGGCTGCCCACTCTCTCCCTACCTATTCAATAGAGTACTCACAGTCCTAGCCAGAGCAATCAGACAACAAAAAGAGGTCAAAGGGAAACAAATTGGAAAAAGAAGAAGCCAACATATCACTATTTGCAGAGGATATGAGAGTACGTTTAAGTGATCCCAAAAATTCCACCAGGGAACTCCTACAGCTGATGAACGACTTCAGCAGAGTGGCTGGGTATAAAATTACCTCACACAAATCAGGATGCATCAGGACGTGTGTGAATAGTGGACGCCCTGTGTGGTTGCTTAAGGCTTCATTTAAGTGTTCTGTCACAAACAGGCTTCATTTGCTGGAAACCGCAGCATAAACCTACGTGTGATAAGGGGCTGAATAGTGTTGGGCAGATAATCAGCTCTGTAAATGTCACAAGGATTTAGCCAGCCGAGGGTCACAATCATCATTTACTGTGTAAAATATGTAGCAAGTTTTTACTACAAATTAAAAAAAGTTTTGATTGCAATGTAACTAGAAAAATGAAACTAAAAATTATGAAGATCGTCTATCCTTTCTGCTTGATAATATTTAGCTTATATTATGACTATTGATTTTAAATATTTTTCTGATAAAATATGACAAAGCAGCAAAAATTCTTTTTTGATATCCACTTAGTTTGTTAAAGTGAGTACCTCCTTTATATCAAAGAGAGAAGGAATAATTTTCCCATATTATTTCTGACTAGAATTTAAAATGTCTAAACTGATTCTTTTAAATTTACTGTGATTGTATGTAGCAAGCTACAAATTTGCTTCTGATCCTGATGACTATTTGACTTCATTTTTTTAAATGATAGTATAAAGTTCTCTTTTGGAATTTAACGTTTCCCCTTGCCATCAAATGAATGAATATTTTCTTCTGAGCTAACCTTTAAATAACTGTCAAACTTTAATTCTCTCTAATTGCTTGATCAGTCTTAAAAGAGAATAAGGAGGTATATATCGGAGGACTTGGAACAAGGATATGAAGGTAGGAATTGATATAATTATATTAAAACCTTAAAACTATGAGAAAAATTAAAGATAAGATATTCCCTTCATGAAAATGCACCATAGAGATACTGAAGTTTTTTTGCCATATGCCCTGAATTCTCTCCATTTTGTACAGAATACATAACATTTTCTCAAAGAAATATTTCACTGGATGGTGTTGATTGCAGGACAACATTTAAACTCAAAGTTATTTAATAATAATAATATAAACAGTATACGCTATAATATAAGGTAATGTCATTGGTCAAATGGGACAGTTAACAGAAATAGTTGCAATGTTAAATTTAATTCATACAATTTTAAGATATAAATGAAGCAATTTGTCTAAGAATAATATATTCTAATAAAACATATAAACATTCTTATCTTGTTACATTACATAGTTCAAGAAATAGTATAAACTCTTACAATCAATTGAAAATATTATTCAAATTCCTTATGTATTGCCAATACAAAAGTCCTTGAATAATTAAAGCAACTTTAAAAATAACCTAACAGAGTTTCCTGAGGGACTTATTTTTTCTTTTTCTTAAACTATTCACAAATTAACAATATTTGAAATGAATATGTTATTATGTAACTAAAATTTTCTGAACAATAATATCAATTTATAAATCATTACCAAAAAAAGTCCAGGGCCAAGATGGCTTCAGTGCAGAATTCTACCAGATCCAAAGAAGACCTAATACCAATACTCCTCAAACTAGTCCATACAATAGAAAAAGAAGGAATACTACCTAATTTATTCTATGATGCCATAATTACTCTGATACCTAAACCACACAGAGACCCAACAAAGAAAGAGAACTTCAGACCAATTTTGCTTAAGAATATCGATGCAAAAATACTCAATAAAATTCTAGCAAACTGAATCCAAGAACACATTAAAATGATCATTCACCATGATCAAGTAGGCTTCATCCCAGGGATGCAAGGTTGGTTCAATATACAAAAATCCATTAAAGTAATCCACCATATAAACAAACTCAAAGAAGAAAAATCACATGATCATCTCATTCGATGTTGAAAGAGCATTTGACAAAATACAACACCCCTTCATGTTAAAAGTATTGAGAGATACAGGAATTCAAATCCCATACCTAAACATAATAAAAGCAATATATAGCAAACCAGTACCCAAAATCAAATTAAATGGAGAGATACTTGAACCAATCCCACTAAAATCAGGGACGAGACAAGCGTGTCCACTCTCTCCACATATAGTCAATATAGGACTTGAAGTTCTAGCCAGAGCAATAAGACAACAACAGGAGGGCAAGGGGACACAAATTGGGAAAGAAAAATTCTTCATATGATAATTTGATTGTAAAGAGAACACCCTGACCACACAAATTATTGAAACCTTTATCACTTTTTTGTTTGCTGGGGCAAAGTCTTACTCCATAGTCTAGGCTAGCTTTGAATTTATAGTAATCCACCTGCCTCAACACCCTGAGAGCTTAAGTTATGGGAGTGAGCCAGCCTAGCTGGATTTCCAGGAGCCTGTCTTAGCTCTCTGATATTTACACCACGCTTAGAGGCTCTAACTGTGCTTTGCAGTTATGTTTTTTTTCCTTGTCAAAGTATAGATTGCTAGGTTTTCAAGTATGAAGTGTTTAAGTCAGTGGTTCTCAGCCTTTCTAAAACCGGGACCCTTTAATATTGTTCCTCATATTGCGGTGTCCCCAATCATAAAATACTTTTGTTTCTACTCCACAACTGTAATTTTGCTGTTCTTATGAATCATAGCGTAAATATTTGATATGCGGCGTGTATTTTCAAATTGAACATAGTTAAAACAGACCGATCGGAAAACGATATGTAAGTATATATTGTGAAATATTTATTTCTAATTACAAATAAGTGAAATACCGTCTCGAAGCATGGTGCAGCATGGGTAACAGTCTTAATATAACAACAGCAAACTCTATTGCTACGTTTTGCAAACAGTATGCACGGGAAGTCAACGTCAACGCCAAGGTTGAGATCGCTTCTTTCTCGCCAGGTCAGAAATTCTCAGGCAGTGTTTTTCAAGCACGTAAAGAAGATCGCCATCTTCCAGGACACGTCTGCTTCTGAATTCAGACTTGATAATCAACGGGCTGGCGAGACTCGTTTCACAGAAATGGAAGAAGAAGGTACAACATAGTCTCAGACAGAACAGAGCGTAGTCTCAGATAGAACACAGGAAATGACTGCAAATGCTTGCTTGATCCAGAACTGTGCGACTGGCATTGCAGAGAAATCAGTTCTTGCTGCATCACTGTTAATAAGTTTAGTGAACTCTTGGGCTGTCTCGTGTCTTGGGCTTGCGTTGTCCGTGTGGGCTTCTGGCAAGTGCAAATGAAGTGTCTGGTATTTGGGGAAATTCAATGAAAGTTCGTCTGTAAGCATGGGCAAGTGTTTGTTCTCAGAATTATCACCGTAATCCTTTCATCTGGTCAGTGTCATGCGCCTCAAAGACAGCAGAAAAAGTAGGCAGCATATAAAGTTTATTTTCATCCAATTCTTTTTTTTTCCTTCGCCAAACCTCAAGTTTCATCCGGAATGACCATATTTATTCAGACAAATTGAGGCATGTTGCATTTGTTCTTGCAACGATAAATTTGACTCATTCAAGATAGCAAAGATGTCAACCAAGTAAGTTATTTTCTGAAATTCACTTATTTACTCTTTTCTCATACAATATTTCCTGTCTGCAGCCTTCCCTCCCCTACTCCTTCCATACCCCTTACACCTTCCTCCTGTTCAGATTCACTGCTCCTCTGTTTCCTTTCATTAAAGAGCAGGATTCCCAGGGACGTAATGAAACATGACGTAATAAGATGCAATGAGACCAATCACAAACTGTCATATCCAGGGTAGATGAGTAACTCAGTAGGAAAAGAGCCCCAAGAGCAGGCAAAAGAGACATAGACTCTCCATCCCCCACTCATATTGTTAGGAGTCCCACAAAAATCTCAAGTTACACAACCATAGCGTATACATATCCACAGACCAGACACGCTATGTGATTGCTGCTTCAGCCTCTGTGAGCCTCTAGGAGCCCTGTTTAGTTGATCCCATGGCTTGTTTTCTCTTGGTGTCCCTGACTCAGCTGACTGCTACGATCCTTCCTCCCCATCTTCTGCAACACTTTTACTGCTGAAAAGTTCTTTGAACTGTGGTCATGCTTTCTGATTAAAAAAACACTTTTAAGTTTCGTACCCAGATCCCACCGGGAGAGAGCTGGTCTCCCAGGAGTGCTGACACACCTGAGAACACAGGTAAGACCACCTCTTCTGCTCCGAGTGACCCGTCCAGAGCACTTAGGACACAGGAACCGAGGAGCAGCCTGGGTAAGATTCTTCTGGTTTCCATCTGTGCTCAGAGCTGACCCTGTGCCACAGCTCTCTGTACCCAGGTCCAGCTAGGAGAGAGCTGGTCTCCCAGGAGTGCTGACACATGGGCTTACAGGAGGGCCAAAGAACTGGCAGAGACAGCAAGACCAGATAACACCAGAGATAACCAGATGGCGAGAGGCAAGTGCAAGAACCTAAGCAACAGAAACCAAGGCCACTTGGCATCATCAGAACCCAGTTCTCCCACCAGAGCAAGTCCTGGATACCACAACAGACTGGAAAAGCAAGATTCTGCTTTAAAAATCACATCACATGATGATATTAGAGGACTTTAAGAAGGACATAAGTAACTCCCTTAAAGAAATACAGGCCAACACAAATAAAGAGGTAGAAGCCCTTAAAGAGGAAATGCAAAAATCCCTTAAAGAATTATAGGAAAACACAACCAAACAGGTGAAGGAATTGAACAAAACCATCCAGCATCTAAAAATGGGAATAGAAAAAAAAAAGAAATCACAAAGGGAGGCAACCCTGGAGATAGAAAACCTAGGAAAGAGATGAGGAGTCATAGACACAAACATCACCAACAGAATACAAGAGATAGAAGAGAGAATTTCAGGGACAGAAGATACCATAGAAAACATTGACACAACCATCAAAGACAATGCAAAAAGCAAAAGGATCCTAGCCCAAAACAACCAGGAAATACAGGACACAATGAGAAGATCAAACCTAAAGATAATAGGTATAGAAGAGAGTGAAGATTCCCAACTTAAAGGACCAGTAGATATCTTCAACAAAATTATAGAAGAAAACTTCCCTAACCTAAAGAAAGAGATGACCATGAACATACAAGAAGCCTCCAGAACTCCAAATAGATTGGATCAGATAAGAAATTCCTCCCATCACATCATAGTCAAAACACCAAATGCACAAAACAAAGAAAGAATATTAAAGCAGTAAGGGAAAAAGGTTAAGTAACATATAAAGGCAGACCTATCAGAATTACACTAGAGACTATGAAAGCCAGAAGATCCTGGGCAGATGTCATACAGAATCTAAGAAAACACAAAATGCCAGCCCAGGCTACTATATCTAGCAAAGCTCTCAATTACCATAGATAGAGAAACCAAGATATTCCATGACAAAACCAAATTTACACAATATTTTTCCACAAATCCAGCCCTACAAAGGATAATAGATGGAAAACTCCAGCACAAGGAGGGAAACGACACCTTAGAAAAAGCAAGAAAGCAATCATCTTTCAACTAATGCAAAAGAAAAGAGCCACACAAATATAATTCCACTTCTAACAACAAAAATAATAGGAAACAACAATCACTATTCCTTAATATCTCTTAACATCAATGGACTCAATTCCCTAATAAAAAGACATAGACTAACAGACTGGTTATATAAACAGGACCCAGCATTTTGCTGCATACAGAAAGTATGCCTCACTGACAAAGACAGACACTTCCTCAGAGTAAAAGGCTGGGAAAAAATTTTCCAAGCAAATGGTCCCAAGAAAGCAGCTGGAGTAGCCATTCTAATATCAAATAAAATCGGCTTTTAACCAAAAGCTACAAAAAAAGATAAGGAAGGACACCTCATGCTCATCAAAGGAAAAATCCACCAAGATGAACTCTCAATTCTGAATATCTAAGCTCTGAATGCAAGGGCACACACGTTCAGTATATGCAAGAGCATATACGTTCTTTGAAGTTTACTAAAGCTCAAAGCACATATTGCGTCTCACACAATACTAGTGGGCGACTTCAACACCCCACTCTTATCAATGGACAGATCATGAAAACAGAAACTCAACAGAGACACAGAAAAAACTAACAGAAGTTATGAACCAAATGGACTTAACAGATATCTATAGGACATTTCATCCTAAAAAAAAAAAAGAATATACCTTCTTCTCAGCACCTCATGGTACCTTCTCGAAAAATGACCATACAATCGGTCACAAAACAGGCCTCAACAGATATAAGAAGATAGAGATAATCCCATGCATTCTATCAGTTTACTACAGAATAAGGCTGGTCTTCAATAACATCACAAACAACAGAAAAGTCCACATACACATGGGTTGCATTGTTTAACATCTTGAGTCACAGACAGACCCCCAGCCTTCTGCGGAATTAGTGCACTCATTTCTGGATGAGTGACATATTAGCCAGGAAGAATATTTTCAAGATATTGTTTTAATAGACCTCCCCCCTCAGGCGCAAATAAATCATGACTCCTTTACACAGGTTAGAAGACAGATTTAGATTTGATGGGAGAGTGCAACTAAGTCACAGTACACTGCTTGGAAAATTTACCTCCTAATGTCATAAATGGCCGTGATGAGTGGCTTTTATAGAAGGTTCATGAAAGCAGTGGAGTATTTAAAAAAAGTTAAGACTTTACGACAGGTTTCAAAATATCTGAAAGTCCGCATATATGTTCAAGCTTAATAGTTCTGTATCATAATACCCTCGAATAGTTTTCAAGAACCTTTCTTGGCAATTAAAAAATTAACTGGGGTTGGGGATTTAGCTCAGTGGTAGAGCGCTTGCCTAGCAAGCGCAAGGCCCTGGGTTCAGTCCCCAGCTCCGGAAAAAAAAAATTAACTAATGCTAAAGAGAGATAAAAAGAAAACCAAATGAAATGTGTGAAGATTATGAGGTGTAAGTTGAAAATGAGTATGTGGGCTGAAGAACAAGGGCAAACTCTTTATTTAAAGCTACCTAGAGTTTAGACAACGAGAGATTATCGAAGAGGCTGCCTCTCTCCTTTTGCAACCAGGTAAAATCGTTCTACTCACGATGGTTGGGAAACTGCCTCCTACTGTGGCAAGGTGACCTCCAAAACCATAGATGGGGATAAAGCCAGATGAAATTCTGGACCAAGGAAACCTGTTTTTAGTGTTCACAGACCCTCCTTCTGGGTCCTCCTCCAACAGTTCTCTTGTTTTTTTGTTTTTGTTTTTGTTTTTTTTTCCTGCCAATATACCCTCATCCTTTCCTCAGAAAATGGCTGGATATGAGCAATTTTCAGTCTGCAGAGAATTTACCCATCTTTTACTTCTTTGAAAGGGATTTATATTTGATGCTTTGTTTCTAATAATTGTGTGCTACTGAGGCCATGTTTCATGTCGGATCCCGGAGCCTTAATCAATTTGTGAAAAGGCATTTGCATGAGTTTCCAAGGACCCGTGGTATACCACGTGGACAGTAGCTCACTGTAGGACCAGCCTGGTACCGTTTGCTGTTTCAGTACTGGAGATTCAGCCCAGAATCTCGTATGAGCCAGGCAAATGCTCCATCCTGGGAGCTAATGTGCCAAGCCTGTGTCAGTGCAGCTTTTACTAGTGCGAGGAATCAGCACTGTGTGTTGCGATGTGTGCAAAATAAGCTGCAGATCCAGGGAGAGCTGACCGCTCACTCTCACCCGCTAAACTTTCTATTTAACTGTGAATCACAAAAGCCAGTACATTAATTAGCTCTCTGTCACCAAAAGACCTGAGTTCTGGAGCTCTTAATCCGCAGTGTCTAGGTTCCGTTGTTCCAACTCTGTCTATGCAACACAACGTGATAGGCTGTGTGCTGGGGGAAGCTGCAGGCCTCCCAGGGGACGTCAGACGAACACAGCACAAGATACAATAAGGCCAGGCACAAAAACTCACATTAAGGCTTGGCGAGGCAACGGAGTAGGAGGAAAAGGGTCCCAAGAACAGGCAAACGAGTCAAAGACACTCCCACCCCCACTATTAGGAGTCCCACAAAAACCCCAAGCTAAACAACTACAATATATTTGTAGAAGACCTGAGGCAGACCCACGTAGATTCTGTGATTGCTGCTTCAGTCTATGGGCCCTGCTGTTTTCTCTAGCTGGTTTCCACAAGTCTTCCTCCCCACTTTCCAGAGTTTTCTTTGAGCTCAGAGGGTGGGAAGACAGTGTCGGCTCTCTCTCTGCCTCATACAAGAACTACACATTTTATGTTCTTTCCTGTAGTTTTGTATTTCCACAGTTATGGAATTCATGAAAGAGGTTTGAGATTCAGAAAAACATATAGAAACCACAAAGAGTAATAAGGAAGAAAAGCCACTCCCACATACAGCTTCAGCTCTTATCAGTGCCGATGACAATGACATTTATTTGGTCTTCCTAATAAAACGAAACCAAAGGTTTGGAAAGCAACATTCCATCAGGATTATTTCCTTTTGGGGTCCAGTGTTTAATTCCTTAAGCAAAGCCAGCACAACACATGTAGTGCTCAAGTTTTCTGATTATGGCTCCTGGAGGCCGGGAGACGTGTTAGATGTTTTCTCTCGGTCACTGTGAGGTTTGGGCTTCTAATGCCTCCCCAGAGCAACTACACGGAGCCATGAGCTTCTACAAGGCTATGTTTCACGAAGGGGCTCATTTACTTACCCATCTCTTTAGAATGGCTTTTCCAGCATTCCTTAAGGAGTAGTCTCTTGCTGGAGGATTGACAAACCCATTTGAGGTTAACTCTTAAGGAGAAAACAATAGTATAGATAGTTGTGATATTTTTGTAGTAGGCTACAGTGTCATGTCTCTCCCTAGTGCCAAAGGTAGATTGGATTCTTTTTTTTTTTTTTTTTCTTTTCTTTTTTGGAGCTGGAGACCGAACCCAGGGCCTTGAGCTTGCTAGGCAAGTGCTCTACCACTGAGCTAAATCCCCAACCCCAGATTGGATTCTTTTGACCAGGAGGAAATAATGTCTCTTCATTAGACATAAACAGAGCTCCGATAGCCATCTCTGATGTCCTATAAGGCCACCGATATCAACCCCCAGCAAGAATTAAGGGCCTAAAATCATTGAGGAAATAGGTTGAAATTGGGAAATAGATACAACTTGTTTGTTCCACGAAAATCCAAAGATCCATCTCCAGATGATCCAGAGCTTGGTGTCTGCTTTGCAACCTCCTTTCCCTGCTCACCTAGCCTCAAGGTAGAAGTGTCATTTAGAAATTGGAGCTACTCCGACTAGCATTTTTTTTGTCCTTCGGCTAGGACAGAACAAAGGCCATTCCTGATTTGAGTCAAGAGCGAGAATTCTCTTTCAGGTTCCCTGCCCCCGAGTCTCTGGTAACTTCTTTCTATCTCGGGCCCTCAGCATTCCACATTGGGAAGTCTGAGACCCATGCAGAGGCACACGGTTCACTGTAAAGGGTCTGTTTCACACCTGAGGTTTCCGTAGCCCATGGATACCTTTCAGTTGCTTCTGTGTATGTTTGAAACCAGTGGCAGACTAGTAGATCCATAGCCATCATCAGCTGCTCATGACAGAAACATAGTTTAAGGATTCTTTCCCGTTGAGAGTGACACAAAAGCTCGAATACGATTCAAACATTCTTGATCTGGCCATTTTTTTTTAAAGAAACTTATGTTTTTGGTTTTCTTCCTTCCTTTCTTTCCTTTCTTTCTTTCTTTCTTTCTTTCTTTCTTTTTTTTAAGATTTATTTATTTTACTTATATGAGTACACTGTCGCTATCTTCAGAGCAGAAGAGGGCATCGGATCTCATTACAGATGGTTGTGAGCCACCATGTGGTTGCTGGGAATTGAACTCAGGACCTCTGGAAGAGCAGTCAGTGCTCTTAACCACTGAGCCATCTCTCCAGCCCCCTGATCTGGCCATTCTTAACTAGTGAGTTTTACATTTTGGGAATGTAAAACAACAGAGAATTTCCAAGAATGCTCATGTTACAAAAAGGCACAGGCTTTACGAAATTGGTTTTAGAATTTTTGAAAGTTTTCTTTGATTCCAAGCTGCTCCATGTCCACCATTTCTTCTTTCTGATGCAAGAGCTATGATTCCTAAGTCCCTGGCCTCTTCCAGAGAATCCGCCTGCCTGTAGGGGATGGCACGTGTTAGGTTGCTATGGTTTTGATTTAGGAGGCTTGTGGAGAAAGCCAATGCACTGTGTCCTGTGGGAAACACAGAAATAGTTGTCCCTGGTTTTGTATCTTTAAATTAGACGCTCTTTGCGGTGGTGGGCTATTCTTTTAGCAGTGTGTACTGAAAAGCACTGCTAAGCACGATATACCCACTCTGCTATGTAAATAAAGACATTATTGTTGGAATAATGCAAGGCAGGGGATGTCTCTTCGGGTAGGCTTATCTGCCAATCTGTGTTTAGTTGGCTTTTCAGCCCACCCATTGTAATTACCGCCTTTCAATCTTCCGAAATAGGGATCTGGGAAGGGGATTCATTCCAACTGGGTTACTTAAATGGGAATTTTCCACATATACAGTATCTCCTCCTCAGATCGCAAATCCACTCCCCCATCCTTCCTGTGTGCTTTAGAAGCCCTCGGCAGACTATTATTATGAGCTGAAGGGCAGGTTTCAAGCTCCCCCTGCTTCTGAGCTGGTGCAGCCGTCAGTAAGCTGCGTGCATTCCAGATTGCTACTCCTTGTTCTAATTTCACTGGGAATTGTGCTAACTTTAAGAGCGTGAATTGTTTCAGGAGCTAAGTTGGCAAACGCTGAATATCAGGTCTGTCGCATGTTGTCTGGCCTTTTTTTAATTGGATACTATTTAATATAGATGGTTTGATGGGTGTTATAACTAAAGATTTTATTAAATATGTCACATAGGCTGTTTTGAGGTTCTTAGGAATGTAACCAAGGGCCTTGTGCATGCTAGGTAATCATTCTTTACTCAGCCACATCTATAGCTTTAAGTTTTTTAAAAAAAGATATTAAAATATTAAATATAAAGGGAAGCATTATCATCCACTATGGTAGACCTGTTACATTTATGATCTTCAGGAAGGTGGTACATATTTTGCGATATCCTTTCCTTTGCCCTCAAAGCTCATGGCTGAGAAATAGATATTTGAAGTTGAGTCTACAGTTGAAGGCCTGTGCCACACCAGGATGAGTTTCCCTGCATTTTCTTATTTATGGGAACCTGCAGTGTACCACACTGTGACACATTTGTAAAGGAAGTCACAGCACTGGAGACAGCTTCTAATGCTTTATGAATGGCTCTTATGTTGCAAACTTTACAAGGTTCATAATCCAGTTAGAAATTCATTTTTATCCACTGTCTTCCATCCCAAGTCTCCCTTCTCAATCACATTTGTTAGCCTTCATCTGCATTTCTTACCTCCTGCCTATGTTGTTTCTACTTCTACCTCAGAAAGACCTTGGGGGAGCTCACAGAGAACTCTGGGGAGCATTTTCTCAACCCATGCCTTTTTTTTCCCATCTTTATTAACTTGGGTATTTCTTATTTACATTTCGATTGTTATTCCCTTTCCGTTTCCGGGCCAACATCCCATAACCCCTCCCCTCCCCTTCTATATATGGGTGTTCCCTCCCCATTCTCCCCCATTACCCCTCCCCCAACAATCATGTTCACTGGGGTTCAGTCTTGGCAGGACTAAGGGCTGAACCTATGCCTTTTAAATGTCACATCATCTCAGTTTGTTGACCTTTCCCCATGTCTTTCATATTCTTTTTGAAATAGAACAGCAATAATGATCACCAAAATTATTAATAGGTACAATTGTAAATATATAGTATACTATTAATAATATAACTGCCACTTTAATTCTTGGTGCTGGATATTGCTAGCTTTCTATTTTTTTTTTTTTTAGATTTATTCATTTATTATATATAAGTACACTGTAGCTGTCTTCAGACACACCAGAAGAGGGCATCGGATCTCTTTACAGATGGTTGTGAGCCACCATGTGGTTGCTGGGATTTGAACTCAGGACCTCTGGAAGAGCAGTCGGTGCTCTTAACCGCTGAGCCATCTCTCCAGCCCAGCTAACTTTCTATTTTAAGGTTAATTTCTTTCATCATTTTTCTTTTTTGTTTTCTTTATTCTTCTCTCATTCAATATATCCTGCCTGCAACGTCCCTCCACTCCTCCTATTTCCTCCTCCCCTCCCATTTTCCACAGATTAACTCCCCCTGACCACCTCCACTGCCCTGAGAAAGAGCAGGCCTCCCAGGGTCTTCCATTCTTTCTATTCCTTTCTGTTGTTTACCATAGGGCTTTTCCAGTTAACTTAGCCTGGAAAGTTCTGAGTCGTGGTTACTTCTTGTTCCTGCTCTCTTTCTCCTTGTAATTAGTCAGTTAAAGTTTTCTTGTCTTCCTGAGTAGTGTCTTCTCCCTCACCCTTTCTTTCCCATTGTCACTCCTCTAAGTCTTTTTTATCGTTGGCCTGTTCTGTAGGCTTCAAGTTCTCGTCTTCCCTCTGCAGAAGAAACTCTGAGGCAGTTTAGGTATTGCTAACCTGACTGGTGCATAAAGGCAAAACTAGAGACGTTTATATAAGACCTGATGTCTCAGTTTGCTACTAAGCTGACTGCTAATGGAGGTGACGTAAATGCTGGCTAGATGTCTATAGCATTGTGTCTGGTTTGCGACAGTGCACTGTTATAGAAAGCTGTGCATATGTGCCAGGACACCCATGGGGTAAACAGAGCATGAAGGAAGTACTGTTTTATAGAAAGTCTCTGACGAAATATCATCTCACATAGGTGTTCGGCTTTAACTATTTCTGGACTCTAATTTTGTGTAGATCTGGCAAGAACGATTCTATCTTGATACCAGCAACTCTCACACGTTCTTCCTTGTTTAGAACAGCTATCTTTTAAAGGTGGGTAAACTTTTGAGCCTCATGGATTAATCTTACTTTGTTCTACTCCCTTCCGGTTGTTATACTTAAAACCAGCCATGACTGTTTCTCACCCTTCGAATGTCTTTTTTCCCCCAAATGCACTTCATTCTTCCACCTTTCCTTTTCCTGTTTGCTATTAAAGGAAACACAAAACCAACCAACCAACCAAGTAACCAATCGACCATCCTACCACCCAAACAAACAAAAATAAGAACCCTGCAGCCGCAATGAAGCACTTGCCATAAAAAGGCTTCGGGACATTCAAAAAAATATAGTTGCATCTCCCAGCATGCCCATGTATCTGGAGCTAACGTGAATTATTATGCTGAGATGATACGTGACATAGTCGAATTCTGTTTAAAGAGTTTTGGACTGCAGAGACTTAGTAACCAGTATTGATAATACCAGAAAAAGTCCTGCCTGGAATATGACCCTTCAGCTGAGCTCTAAACGTAAAGAAGAAGGAAGATCATTCCAAGCAGAAGAACACATACATCCGTGAGAGAGACCATGCGCGATCTGGACATGGGTTGATATCAAAAGCTAGGTCTAAATGGAGATGAGACGAAAAGACAAATGTGTATGTAATGGAACTTCTTATATTTTCTCTTCCTTGGTGAGATGACGGAAGACACCAACGATACTGGTTATGGTGAGGCAGAGGTTTGGTAAAATAATATTTTCATCTCTGGGAAGGTTTCATAGATGAGGTTTAGATGTATAGGGCTAAACTACACACACACACACACACACACACACACACACACACACACTCATTCTTATCACTTTCAAATTTGAGAATAAGCAGCTGTTCAGAAGCAGGAGAGCCAACTGACAAAATGTCAAACAGTTGAAGAGGATGCCATTTTGGAAGTTACTCAGAATAAATATGATTTATAAAACTGGGTGTATCAGGCCTCTGGATGTGGAGCTTGGAGTTCTGGTGATGGGCGCTATAAAGAGTGCATCCTCCCTTGGTGGCTTTATGGGCAGTGGACATAGATCAGTTGGAGTTAGAATGGCAACTAGTGGCAGAAAAAAACAACTAGAAAAAAATTAAAATTTGAAAAGAAACATTTCAACTAATTACCATTTTGGGTAAATTAAATTACCAAAATCTGTTTTTTAAAGGTAAACATGGCCTTTAAGGTGCTTTGATTACTTGTGGGAATTCTGCCAGGACTATTTATACTTCTCGGTAGTACACGTCTACAACCACTACATTGCTCATAGACAACAACCATTAAGTTTTAGCAAATTTTATCCTTAAAACAAGTTGTGGTAGCTCTTATAGTCCGTGACTCCCTGACAGCATCAGGAAGAAGTAGGGTCCATATAGGTACCTGTCTAGAACCCCCCCATCCTTCACTCTAGACTAACATTTGGTCTATCGTGGTACTCTTTGTCCAAGTCTAAAAATGGCCTCCAATTGGCTTCCAAGGACAACATGGGACTCTATTCCTTAATCTTCGTGAGATCAAGGCTAGCCTGGTCTATATATCTACATAGCATGCTCCATACCAGGCAAGTCTACTCCTTCAGAGTAGACTCAATGATTATAATGGTGGTGGTGATGGTGGTGGTGGTGATGGTGGGTGGTGGTGGGTGGTGGTGGTGGTGGTGGGTGGTGATGGTGGTGGTGGTGGTGATGGTGGTGGTGATGGTGGTGGTGGTGGTGGTGGTGGTGGTGGTAGTGATGGTGGTGGTGATGGTGGTGGTGGTGGTGGTGTCTTTGAGTTGTTGGTCAAGGCTGTCCAAGATATTTCCAAAAATTATAGGCTATTGATATTGCCCTTGGTTGCCCCCAACCCCAGAGATAGAAGGTAAGGTCTTATTGATGAAGACACAAAGCACTTGTACTCAGGACCACAGAAGACCCAAGGTGAATGAACTGAATGCCTCCTTCCTGAGGACTGGCTTTTATGATGCCAGAAGGTGCTATACAAGCTTCCGAAGAAGAAAGGAAGCCACTATGACCAACCAGGATGGCATGATTACCCTGTGGGCATGGTAGTGGCCTATATACCTTGGCCATAACAAACCTCTCATTGAGGACTTAAGACCTGATCAACAAGAGGAAAATCATGCTCAGTACTGGAAACCTGGCCAATTACATGGGATTTATGAAGTTACAGAGGGACCCTAGAATCAATAGAAATCCCTAACTTTTTTCTAAATATTTATTCTTTATTATTATTATTATTATTATTATTATTATTATTATTATTTACAAAGTCAGAGCAATGCTATTTGGTGCTAAACCAAAATTTTGGTACCATGAAAGGGTTTCTGGCTACAATTCTTGTGACTGAAAGTCAAATTTTGTAACATCGCTTTTCACTCACTACTTGGGAATATTCTCAACAAATAAACAAGGTCTGTCAACCACTTTCCTGTGAGCATATGGACCGTGCAAATTGTACGTAGTGGGTTATAAAGAAAAGAAAGATGAGAATGGGGAAGAGAGTGGCGAGATGACAAGTTAGGAGGAGACTGGGGGTAGACATTATCAAGATACATTCTATGGATGTAAGAAAATCTCAAATAATAAAAATATATCATTTTAAAAGTTCAAAACAAAATCAAAAATCAAAATCAAAAAGCCCCTCCCTTTCTTTCTCAGTAGAAGTCCTTGGGCAGCCTTCATACTACGTCCTATAATAAAGAGATCCTGGTGAAAACCCAAAACATCGAAGGTCCCTGGGAGCGGGAGCTCCCTCTTTGGCTATGGAACACAACCAGAATGGAACCTTTGGTTCTAGCCTAACTGTGCTGAGCAGAACAGAGCCGGAACAGATATGCCTCAACGTCACAGTGGGAAGCATACATATTCCAGGGAACCTTCTGGCGGTTGCCACAGGAGTCTTGCCAAGCCTGGCAGCTCCTGGTGCCAGGAGGTCCTGGTCCTCAGGGGTGCTGCAGCAAGGTCCTGCTGCCCCCACAGAGAAGTAGGCTAGTGAATCCACAGTGTTGTGAGGAGTGAGAGAAGGGGGCACTAATGGGGCCTGGCAGGGCAGCTATGATTGGGAGAGTGCCCTGGGGGCGGAGTTAGGCAGACAACAAGGGTGGGTTGGGCGACTCCACAACCACTAAAGAGGATTGAAGGTTCTCTAGCTGCAGAAGGTGACCCTGAGCCTGAAGCTAAGGTGAGCGTGGTTCTGGGGCTTTGGAGTTCTCTTGGGTGAGGGTAAAGAGAAATTGGAAAAAAAAAACAAAACATATTTTCATTCCCCAGATAAAATAGTATTTTACACAGTAGAATATGCCGTAAAATGTTTGGACTACATTTCAAAGCGATAGAAAATAGAATAATGTCTGGCTTTTTCAGAGTTTTCGTTCTGGGCACTCTTGTATGTGTTAAGTAGGCAGCTGGCCTCACATTGATCGAGGTACTCAAACGGTCGCGGCGCACGTGGGTGGGGCTTAAAGCTGAGACAGTCGCTGCTGTGCTGCCACCCCAGGGAGTCTCACACGGCGCTGATTTGGAATGCGCATGTGCAGTGAGGAAGCATTGAGCACAGTGAAGGCAACTCTGAAATAAAACCCTGCAATAGGGCAGTCAAATGGCGGATGAGACCGCTTCATAAAAATTTTAAACATTTGGGGAGGGGACAATTATCGGTGATATTTAGTGATCAGAAACGGGATTTAAATAGCTTAATCCTAAAACTAGTGTGCATACTAGTTAGTTCCCAGAGATTAGCAGTGCTCTTAGTATCTGATCTTTACTATCCCACCACACACACACACACACACACACACACACACACACACACACACACACACACACACACACACACACAGACACACACACACACACACACACACACACACGTATATTTATTACTTAGATCTGTCTTGTAGGTTAGTAAACTGAAGTTCAGAGAAAGGGTTTTGCCAGGGTCACACTGCTTATTGATGGCAGAGCCAAGACGTGATCTTAACAGACCTCCCCTTTATCCAGTGTTTCCCCTCTTCGTTACAACTCAGTGTGGTTGTGGTTGCCCAAGAATGGTTTCGAGATGATTTTCATTTTAAATTTGCAGAAGAGGCAACCTCCATGGCAGTGGCTTGAGAAGAACGCAGCATTTGATAATAATGCACTTGAGAGGTAGCAGTGAGAGGAATACAGTACTTGAAGAACTATTTCCTCTATCTCTTGGAAGGATTAGTCATTTGTTTACTTTGTCAGTTCATCTCATGCCCTTTTAGAGTCACTGCCCTTTAGAGAAAGGAGCATTCCTGTTTCTGCAGAAGGAACTTGTGCTCTGACTATCAGCTACTTACCGCCAACCCTATCCCTCAAGGTATCAGGTCTTTAGAAACAGTGAAGGCTTAGATTCTAAATATTTTAGGCCTTACAGCCATATGGTTTTCGGACACAAGGACTCAACTTTGCTCTTCTGTCTTTGTTGGGAGATGGATGTTTTTTGAGGAAAGAGAGATTTATTCAGTTAAGCAGTAAACTGATCCATATAGCACGGTGTTAGTGTTTGAATTAGGTCCCCTTGGCTGTATCATAACATTGTAGAGAAATAAAAGAATCCTAGACAATGTGTGAATGAATGGTGTATGGCTGAATCCCTGGGAACAAAGCCGAGTGGATTGGGCCCCCTGACTTGGTTCTCATTTGCCAATTCCTGTTTTGGACTGTGGAGTAATTTCTAGCTCACTTTCCTTGGCCGTGGCTGACATGTGTTAAGGTATGTTCTCTGTGTCAGATCCTTCGCAAACATCATGCATGTGAGCACAGGGGGCAAGACTCCATTATTAAATAACATGGTCAGAAACTAGGTTGTTTGTAAATTTGGCACTACTATTTTATTTTGAATTTTTTTTTGTCTACAGAAACACTTGGGAAGTTATCTCTTACCAGCTCTGTTACCCTTAATTGCATTTTGAGTCTTCGGTTTTGCTGAGTCCCCGCGTATTTAAATTTAGATGAAAAAAAATCACGATTATTTTTCCTGGGAGGCTAAGCATGTACTCATTGATACTAATGTAAGATCATGGTTTCTGTTTAAAATCAGGAACATAAAAAGCCTAATGATCCTGAAGAATCCTCAACAACAATCCAAGATTTCACAACATAAGTGTTTTGGGAAACACTCGCCAAAGCTCTAGTGGGAAATACAGTCTCTCCCTCTCCCTCTCCCTCCCCCTCTCCCTTCCTTTCCCCTTTCTCCCTCCTCCCCCTTCCCCTCTCCTCTCTCTTCCCTCTTTCTCCTCCTTCCCCTTCATTACACAGAATGAAGAATTAGTTTGGCCATTATAACATTTCTGTTTCAGAATTTATAAAAATCATTTTACTTTTTTATAGGTTATGTAGATGTTAATGCAATTGCTGATATTAAAGGAGAGCGTTTTCACACGTATCATGACTTCACTGAAGTTAATATAATTTCTGGTGACCCTAAAAATACAGAACAAGAGAATGCTAGCGATGAAGGGAATTAGGAGGCTATTTACACCTGGGTTTCTCATCAGCAGCACTATTAATGCCCTGGACTAGGTTGTTCACTGTTGGGGGGTACATGGTGCTGGGGAGTGCGAGGACGGAGCAGTCCTGGGCACTGAAGAGTATTTAGCAGTATCTATGGTTTCTGCACGTGAAGTTCTTCCGTGTTGGATGTACTGTGTTTGTAAATGTCTTCGTATGTTGGAAAACTGCTACTCTAGGGATGGCGTGGTGGGAGTCGTCTTTGATTAAGACACTGTGGCTTGACGCAACCCTCTTGCTATAAAATAACGTTGATCCTGTGCCTGCTTTCAAAGAACTAAGAAGTTTTTCACTTAGTAGCCTAGTTAGGTCTGGTATGTTGAAGTTAGATGGCAAAGAATGAAGTCTATGAATATAATTCAAACCTCCATAGATAAATACTGGCAGATTTAAAAAAATGCATTTCTTGGGGCTGCCATTTTGTTATACGATCCTTTCTACTCTTTTCTTTTCTAAGATCAGAACTAAGAAAATCAATAAACACATCACTTAATTTTATTGACTACATTTACCCATAAACACTCACGTGTGCACATGCACAGCCATGCACGTGCTCACACGTGTACACACTCACAGGTGTTGCTGTATTTCCCAGGTTGCCATTTTCATGGGCTCAGTGCTTTTTGCTGCAGTACCCTGAAGGCTGGGGTTTAGGTGTGTGTCCTCTGTTATACACGACTTTCAATGAAGCGTGCTTGTGTTGATTCTGATAGAAGCATTTAGTGTTCCAACGTCCTGTGACAAGATTCACGGACAATCAATATCTGGTCCCTTTTGGCTATACCACTGAAGAGATGAACACATCCTTAGCGTGGGCTCCTTTCTAAGTCTGCATCTGTTCTCTATGAGGAGATATTTCCTTGAGGCTCTGTTTTCTGTCTGGCATAGTCACAAAGCAGACTTACATTACTCTCTTCCTTAAATTTATTTATCCTATTAATTAATTAATATGATTAAATTAATCCTATTCAAACCTCTCAAAATGTATGTTTGGTTCTTTTAAAAAATGTCCCAGTGAAGACTGTTCTTTGATGGCAATATAATTCTATCAGGCAATGATAAATTCCATGTTCTCTTTGCTTTTTCTGGGAGATACCACACACACACACACACACACACACACACACACACACACACACACACACACACACACAAATCATACATATTGACTCACCCCAGAAAGAAAACCCATAAGATATCAAAATAATGATCTCACAACATGCATCTGGGCAATCAACTGTAGTCTCCTGTCAGTCTTCTCCCTGAGTTGTTCATTCCTTTTTATACTGCTGGGGGTGGGGGGGGGCCCTCAAATATCTTCCAAGTGTTTCTTCTCCCAAACATGGGAGGTTTTATTTACCTCCTGAGTCATATGAGCTTCTCTCCTACAGGGAATATTTCAATTTGGGGGGAAAGTGTCATACGAAACTCTGTGTGTGTGTGTGTGTGTGTGTGTGTGTGTGTGTGTGTGTGTATTTAGACAAGAAAGGGCATGGGCAACAAAGAACTTGGAGTTTCCTACAGTGGGAAGAAATTGACCTACACCAATTTGGAGGACGGACGTCAGTGGGGGAAAGAAGGCCTTAGCAGAGTAAAGCAAAAGGCAGATGGTTGAGCCCTTGCATACTAAACCAAGTGACTTTAATTTTTATCCCAAGGACAATGGAAAGGGTATAAACCGAGCAGACTTTATAGAAATCATCAACAAGAATCTATTTCTACAACTGTACACGGTGTCAAGTACTTTGGCTTCTTGATCACAAAATTGTTCTTCAAAGTGACACAGGGTGGTGGCAGAGATAGCCTGACAACAAAAGACAAACGAATGACCTGTGGGAGAAGAACTAACACAGAAGGACAGCGAGGCATTGCTACTTTCTAAATGTATCTGTGGAATTACGCTGTGCCAACATGCAGATCAACGTCAAGTGATAATTTCATACAAGAGAGTAAATACTTGCTTCAGAAACTAACAGTCAGGAACAGAATGTAGGAGTCTGACCACATCTTTCAGGCGAGAGAGAAAAGACAGTTTCTAAATTCAACTTAGCTGGTGACCAAATTAACTCCTATTAGCATTTGAAGAAATATCCTTAGCCCTAACTAGAGCATGCACATTTGCAAAAACAGCTTCAGTGTTGGAGAAACTGCTGCTGCTTCAGCTCTCGTTCTGTTGATGGAACAGTCTGTCTCCGTTACGGTGCCCCCACTCAACGAAATAGGAAGACTGCGAACGGCGCAACTGGGAAACCAACAAAGCCGAGTTGTCCCGACTTCTCTAGCTTAGCCTTTGAATTGTCAGCTTACCCAGGAACTGGGATATATTTAACACAGGAGGAGGTCTGTAGTGCTGTCCTTGAAATGTAGGATGCTTATTACTTTTTCCAGATTTAATTAAACATATGCTTGTTGTGTGCGATAGGAAGAGATTGTGACCAGTGAATCAGTGGATGACGAAAGTAATATTATGGTGTGCTTTGATGTAAAACCAAAATTTACATGAAAGAACGGGATCTGACAGTAATGCCTGTCACTCCGAAGCTTTTTTTAAAAGTTGCCATATATATGTATATACATGAATATATACAAGAAATATACAAGAATACATATATATGTATATATATGTACATATGTATATATATGTATATGTGTATGTATATATATATTATTTTCTTATACAATACATCTCAACTGCAGCTCTCCTCCCTCCCCTCCTTCAAACACCCCTGCCTCTCCTCTCTCCCAGATCCACTGCTCCTTTGTTTCTTTCCAGAAAATAGCTGGCCTCCGTAATACCCCTGAACTTAGTATAACAAGATGCAGTTAGACTAGGCACATATATATCCTCACATCAAGGCTGGATGAGGCTACCCAGTAGAAAGTAAGTCCTAAGGTTTGACTTCTCTCTCTGGTCCTTTCATACAGTGAACAGTAAGTTGAGAAAAGTATTAATAGTAAATTCAACTTCGTATCTCCCATAGAGGTATTGGACAAAATCAGTTTCCTATCACAAAGAAATAAGGATCTAGTATTTGTTCATATTACCTCCCAGACTTTGAAAAGCAGGCCGCTTATTGTAAGCGAGAGAAATTATCCTTTTCAGGACTATTTTTGGACCCGTATACAGTTAAAGTGTTATTCAAAAGATCTAAAAATAAATGTTAAGTATTTGGCATAATGTTTTGAGATGCTTAGTTAAACTCAAAGGACTTCTGTGAATTTTCACGTTAAAATATCAGATTCTTTTCAAACGAGACTTTGGAGAGATTCTCCTGTTCATGTTGGCTTTGGTAATGATTCCGTTCATGTAGTCTGCTCTATTCTTTTTTTTTAAGGTACTAATTGATTCTCAGAAAATTAAGAAAGGCAGTGTGGTAGAAGACAATTTTCCTTTTATATAAAAATATAAAGACTTGCTAATTTCCTTGCTTTAATCTTGCTTTCCAAGTGTGAGCTTTTTTTTTGTCTCCACAAATGTTCATATTTTATTTTCCTGTTTTGGAGAGGAAGGGGCGGTTGTTAGCTCACGATTGGAATGCTCGGCAATGTGGCATTTCTTTTTACACTGTTTCTTGGAAAAAAACAAAACAAAACAAAAAAAACAGGTAAAGCTTCTGCATATAACATAGACTAAAGAGAGCGTAAGTATAAACATTGCAAGATAGAAATATTATAGTAGTTTACCTAAGAACTGCATTAAAACAAGAGTAGAAGCATTGCCCATGAAAAAGCCTTGTCTTCCAGTGTTGACGAATGTCTGGAAAGAGAATGGGCATAAAAAGGGACTATGTTGGTAGACAGTCAGTGTTTAGATTAACTGTGATTTCTAGAGAAAGAAATACATATTATAGATGAAGATCTGGTTTATTACTCATTACTCATGTTTTTTAAAAAAAACTCCTACTGAGTAGTTTGTATATCCTGCAAGCTGTTTTTAAACTAAAAACACTTACTATACATCATTTATTCATTGTGCTACATTTTATTATGTGCATCAAAGTCAGAGGATACCTTGCAGGAGTTGGTTCTCCCCTTCACCATGGGTGTTCTAGGGATAAAGCTCAGGTCCCTGGGCTTGGCAGTCGGTGCTCATATTAAATGAGCCACTCCCAGCCCCAGTTGTTTGCTTATAAGAGAATCATTTCCAGTCTTTTTCCTGGCTTCCCAAACTGAAATACTCCAGTGGTCTCCAGTGTCTGCTGCCCTGGTAGACTGTGACTGTTGACTCTCGGGCTCTAGCGTTAGGTAACTTTTTCACATGGTCAGGTGGAAATGTTTGCCGTCTGCCATTTCACTTGGCTTGGGATGCTCCGCCGTGAACGTTAGATTTCACCCCCCTCCCCCCTCCCCGCCCCAGTTCTTTATTTCTCTAACTTAATCACATTTTCGCACAGTGAGTGCTGGACTAGCCTCCTTTGTGTTTTAGACTCGATCCTTACCCCTCTTGGGATCATCTTCACTCCTCTGGCGTATGGAGGCCTAGTCAAAGGAGCGCATCTTTGTGGACATTGCCGAGATTGTGCTCTGTGGGGACACTGGGAGGAAACAGTTGAGTGCAGAAGGTTTACGGATGTGTGTTCACAGGAGATAGTTCTCTAGTGACAGACAAATGGCAGAATAGAGCTAGGAGACTCTTACCTGCAATAGGATAGAAATGGAGGTCTCTCTACCTATGCTGTAGGATGCTGTGGCTATTAGGAGGGGCCTAAGGGGGTTGGGGATTTAGCTCAGTGGTAGAGCTCTTGCCTAGCAGGCGCAAGGCCCAGGGTTCGGTCCTCAGCTCTGGGGAAAAAAAAAAAAGAGAGAGAGAGAGAGAGAGGGGCCTAAGGGATCGTCGCAATTTGAAGCATACACTTCAGGCATTTGTTTTCCGTGTTAGCCGTGTGTTATCTGTTTACGCCTCTAGGTGGGGCTTTGACCTAGGACAAGGCTCTTCTCTGTGGCATTAGTCAGGGACATTGCAATGAGCCATAAACTAGTGATGGGCTCAGTTGAGTTCATGCTTTGGCCTTGGAACTACAGATTTTTTTTTTTTAAATTTTCTAGAAAATAGTAGGCCTTACAAGCATTATAAACCACCCACTAGGGCATCAAACACTGTCACAATTCTAAATAATCCCTTGGGGCCTTGGTTGGAAATCATTGATGATCACTGGGTTAAAAGACTGCTTATATCTACTATGGCTTTAAGGCTTGTGGATGAACGGGTGCATTGTGGGTCAGAATAGCAAACCTGGCATGGCTCAAATAATACTGACTGAATCTAAATGCTTGTATGTAACCACTACTGCAAAGGATGTGGAAGATATTTAGAATGTTGCCATCTGTTGCCCTGTAGAGCAGTTGAACCAGTTTATATTCTCATTAGCCATCTAACAGCCACGGGCTTTTAAAGTCTGCTAATTTGAATCTCTGTGAATTTTCACTGATGTTGTGGATGAGGCCGGAGAAGACAGGTAAAGACCTGGGGCTTGTGTAACCTAGGCTATGCTGCCATGCATGTTTTTATCTGGGTTTCTCAAGTGCTTCTAGAGATCTCTGAGAACAAAGAAGAGAGCCGGACACTTTATAATTCACATTTAAGAAAAACTAGAGTACTTAAGAAAGTCATTACTGGCAAAAGACACTGTGGTTAGGACAAAACGGCAACCAACAGATTGGGAAAAGATCTTTACCAATCCTACAACAGATAGAGGCCTTATATCCAAAATATACAAAGAACTCAAGAATTTAG
>NC_046172.1:50444521-50456828 GCF_011064425.1 Rattus rattus
TCTTCTCTTTGTTTTGTTGCCAAGACGATTAGTTTCTTGCTTCTTCTAGGGTATAGCTTGCCTCCTTATGTTGGGCTTTACCATTTATTATCCTTTGTAGTGCTGGATTTGTAGAAAGATATTGTGTAAATTTGGTTTTGTCATGGAATATCTTGGTTTCTCCATCTATGTTTATTGAGAGTTTTGCAGGATACAGTAATCTGGGCTGGCATTTGTGTTCTCTTAGGGTCTGTATGACATCAGTCCAGGATCTTCTGGCCTTCATAGTTTCTGGCGAAAAGTCTGGTGTGATTCTGATAGGTCTGCCTTTATATGTTACTTGACCTTTTTCCCTCACTGCTTTTAATATTCTTTCTTTATTTTGTGCGTTTGGTGTTTTGACTATTATGTGACGGGAGGTGTTTCTTTTCTGGTCCAATCTATTTGGAGTTCTGTAGGCTTCTTGTATGCCTATGGGTATCTCTTTTTTTAGGTTAGGGAAGTTTTCTTCTATGATTTTGTTGAAGATATTTACTGGTCCTTTGAGCTGGGAGTCTTCACTCTCTTCTATACCTATTATCCTTAGGTTTGATCTTCTCATTGAGTCCTGGATTTCCTGTATGTTTTGGACCAGTAGCTTTTTCCGATTTACATCATTTTGACAGTTGAGTCAATGATTTCTATGGAATCTTCTGCTCTTGTATTCTCTCTTCCATCTCTTGTATTCTGTTGGTGAAGCTTGTATCTACAGCTCCTTGTCTCTTCTTTTGGTTTTCTATATCCAGGGTTATTTCCATGTGTTCTTTCTTGATTGCTTCTATTTCCATTTTTAATTCCTTCAACTGTTTGATTGTGTTTTCCTGGAATTCTTTCATTCTTTCAGGGAATTCTTTCATTTTTGTGATTCCTCTCTGTAGGCTTCTACTTGTTTATTTATGCTTTACTGTGTTTCTCTAAGGGAGTTCTTCATGTCTTTCTTGAAGTCCTCCAGCATCATGATCAAATATGATTTTGAAACTAGATCCTGCTTTTCTGGTGTGTTTGGATATTTCGTGTTTGCTTTGGTGGGAGCATTGGGCTCCGGTGATGCCATGTAGTCTTGGTTTCTGTTACTTGGGTTCCTGAGCTTGCCTCTTGCCATCAGATTATCTCTAGTGTTACTTTGTTCTGCTATTTCTGACAGTGGCTAGACTGTCCTATAAGCCTGTGTGTGAGGAGTGCTGTAGACCTGTTTTCCTGTTTTCTTTCAGCCAGTTATGGGAACAGAGTGTTCTGCTTTTGGGCTTGTAGTTTTTCCTATCTACGGGTCTTCAGCTGTTCCTGTGGGCCTGTGTCTTGAGTTCACCAGGCAGGTCGCTTGGAGCAGGAAGGTTTGTCTTACCTGTGGTCCCGAGGCTCAAGTTTGCTCTTGGGGTGTTGCTTATGAGCTCTCCGCAGCGGCAGCAACCAGGAAGATCTGTGCCGCCCTTTCCGGGAGCTTCTGTGCACCAGGCTTCCAGATGGTGTTTGGTGTTTTCCTCTGTAGTCAGAGATGTGGGCAGAGGGTAGTCTCTTCTGATTTCCCAGGCTTCTCTGCCTCTCTGAATTTTTAGCTCTCCCTCCCACGGGATTTGGGTGCAGAAAACTGTTTATCCCATAGATCACTTCATGTTCCGGTGGTGTTTCAGACGCAGCGGACTTGCTGCTCCTGTGCCCTTATCCAAGGGAACCCAGAGGCCGCATACAGTTTCCTCTTGGGCCAGGGATGTGGGCAGGGGTGGGCAGTGTTGGTGGTCTGTTCTGCTCTGCAGTCTCAGGAGTGCCCACCTGTCCAGGCAGTGAGCTCTCTCTCCCACGTTGTTTGGGAGCAGTGAGCTGGAGGCAGGGAGCACGAGATTGGGACTCCCGCTAAAAACTGGAAGTGTCCGGTCCTAGAGGAATTTTGCCTCTGTGTGTCCCAAGTTCACCAGGCAGGTCTCTTGCAGCAGAAAAGTTGGTCTTACCTGTGGTCCCGAGGCTCAAGTTTGCTCGTGGGGTGCTGCCCGTGAGCTCTCTGCGGCGGCAGCAACCAGGAAGATCTGCGCCCTTAATTTTATATTTTTAAACCTTAAATCTGTATAATTTTTCTTTCATTCCCCTCTTCTTCTACTAAGTAATTCTATTCTTAGAATTTCAATATCAATTCTCGTATTTGGTCTCATCAGTTGTCCTAACTGACTGGTACTGTTGTCTCAGAACCAACAACCGCACAGCACCCACTCAATTTTTACCAAAAGCAATTAACCTGTTTGTCATGCAGGGGCCAAAAACTGAAACCAAGAAAATTATTAGTAATGGCCCAGGTATATAACAGATAGTAGGGTAGTCATCTAGGGAGACCGAGTGAACCAAGACTCAAACCAACCTTGTTGAGCGTCTCTATTTTTTTGTAGGAGTCAAGCCTATTAACTAGTTTCTTTAACACACATGGACCTATAATCAGAAGCAGAAGAAAAACTAAGAAGATTCCTCAGGAGATATCGATAAAGTCATCCGGAGATCTAATAAACCAGCTCTTCCGAACCAAAGCTCCACAGTACACTTCTCTGTCTGTCTTTTGTCCCTAACCTTTCTCTAAAGTTTATTCATGGAGTCTTTAGCATTACTCCTGAATGGTCTGCATAGAAGCAGCATTCTTCTTTTAGTGCCTTTACCCAGGCTCTTCTTTAAGAATATCAGGTCTAATCTCTCTATTTTGAAGGACTACCTCTGAGGAGGTTAGAAATATTCTTGGAGGGTCAGCTAAAAAAGTCTTTTTATTCTTTTTTATATCTGAGTCAATGGCAGTTTGAATTTCTCTATGTTTGTATAGTACCAGGAGATGTCCTTGTGCTGCCCATGGTAACCTAGATAGTCTTAAGTAATTCAACACTTTTTTTTCTACTAAGTCTTTATCAGATTCCAATCGGACACTATCTAAACCTATATATACCAAAGGTAATGACTAACTTTTAGAACTTTAAACATATAGACTGTGATCCCTGAGGCACAGTCCCAAAGAAGTGTTAGGAGGTACTGGACATATGTAATATTACATCATTTGTAATAGAAATCAAGCCTATTCCCTGCGTATCCGATGGAAACCAGGGGCAAAACATGTTGAGTGGCTCTGAGGTCCCAGATCTCATTCAACAGCCAGCATGCAGCTGGTGAGGGTTGAGAAGGGGGTGATAATCAGGGTGATCCAACAGCCAGATGTGTTTTAGGCTGCTGGTATTTGCTCTATACAATTTCTTTTTTGGAGTCAACTTAGAGCTTCAGCGGTTCTCTGTTAGCCACTGCTTATTTTGTTCCATAAGTTTAGTAATGTCTTGGTACCTTCATTTTATTTATTTTTCAGTGCCTTGGCTTGAATTTTTTTCCATATTTATTACCTTGAGTATTTCTTACTTACATTTTGATTGTTATTCTCCATCCCGGTTCCAGGCCAACATCTCCTAACACCTCCTCCCCTTCTATATGGATGTTCCCTCCCCATCCTCCCCCATTACCACCTCCCCCAAAATCCCATTCACTGGGGTTAGTCTTGTAGCAGGACCAAGGCCCCTTCCACTGGTGCTCTTATTAAGCCATTCATTGCTACCTATGAGGTTGGAGCCCAGGGTCCAGTCCATGTGTATAGTCTTTGGGTAGTGGCTTAGTCCTGAAGCTCTGGTTGGTTGGGCATTGTTGTTCATATTGGGATCTCAGCCCTTCAAGCTCTTTCAGTACTTTCTCTGAATTCTTCAACAGAGGTCCCGTTCTCAGTTCAGTGGTTTTCTGCTGGCATTCCCCTCTGTATTTTGCTGTATTCTGGCTGTGTCTCTCAGGAGAGATCTACATCCCGTTCCTGTTGGCCTGCACTTCTTTGCTTCATCCATCTTATCTAGTTGGGTATGTGTGTATGTGTGGGCCACATGTTGGGCAGGCTCTGAATGGGTGTTCCTTCTGCCTCTGTTTTAATCTTTGCCTCTCTCTTCCCTGCCAAAGGTATTCTTGTTCCCCTTTTAAAGAAAGAGTGAAGCATTCGCATTTTGGTCATCCTTCTTGAGTTTCATGTGATCTGTGCATCTAGGGTAATTCAAGCATTTTGGGCTAATAGCCACTTACCAGGGAGTGCATACCATATGTGTTTTTCTGTGATTGGGTTACCTCACTCAGGATGACATTTTCTAGCTCATTTCATTTGCCTATGAATTTCATAAAGTCATTGTTTTTGATAGCTGAGTAATATTCTATTGTGTAGGTGTAACACATTTTCTGTATCCATTCCTCTGTTGAAGGGCATCTGAGTTCTTTGAAGCTTTTGGCTATTATAAATAAGGTTACTGTAAACACAATGGAGCATGTGTCTTTGTCGTATGTTGGGGCATCTTTTGGGTATATGCCCAAGAGAGGTATAGCTATGTCCTCAGGTAGTTCAATGTCCAATTTTCTGAGGAATCTCCAGACTGATTTCCAGAGTGGTTGTTCCAGTTTGCAATCCCACCAACAATGTAGGAGTGTACCTCTTTCTCCACATTCTTGCCAGCATCTGCTGTCACCTGAGTTTTTGATCTTAGTCATTTTCACTGGTGTGAGGTGAAATCTCAGGGTTGTTTTGATTTGTAATTCCCTGATAACAAAGGATGTTGAACATTTCTTTAGGTAATTCCCAACCATTCAATATTCTCTTCACCTGAGAATTCTTTGTTTAGCTCTGCACTCCATTTTTAATAGGGTTATTTGATTCTCTGATGTCTAACTTCTTGTGGTCTTTGTATATTTTGGATATTAGCCCTGTTGGATGTAGAATTGGTAAAGATCTTTCCCAATCTGTTGGTTACCATTTTGTCCTAATGACAGTATCCTTTGACTTACAGGAACTTTGCAGTTTTACAAAGGTCCATTCATAAATTTTAATCTTTTAGAGCATAAGCCATTGGTGTATTGTTAGGAAATTTTCCAGTCTGTAATGTATTCAGACTCTTCCCACTTTTCTTCTATTAGTTTGAGTGTATCTGGTTTTGATGTGGAGGTCCTTGATCCACTTGGACTTAAGATATGTACAGAGAAATAAGAATGGATCAATTTGCATTCTCCTACATGTTGACCTCCAGTTGAGCCAGCACCATTTGTTGAAAATGCTATCTTTTATCCATTGGATGGTTTTAGCCCCTTTGTCAAAGATCAAATGACCATAGGTGTGAGTTCATTTCTGGGTCTTCAATTGTATTCCGCTGATCTACCTGCCTGTCTCTGTACCAATACCATACAGTTTTTTTTAATCACTATTGTTTTGAAATATAGATAGATAATATATATATATATATATATATATATATATATATATATCAGAAAAAATGAGTACTGACTGCTCTTCCAGGGGTCCTGAGTTCAAATCTTAGCAACCACATGGTGGTTCACAACCATCTGTAATGAGAACTAATGCCCTCTTCTGATGTGTCTGAAGACAGTTACAGTGTACTTACATAAAATGAATAAATAAATCTTTAAAAAATAAAAAGAAAAGAAATTGGGAAGTATATTATTTTAAAGCCTTCTAGATTTCAGGCTAAAGCCTATGTTTTAAGCTCACATAGTCACACTTATAACAATTCTGAATCAATGATGTGACAGTTAATATCAGTGGTGATTGCAATGATATAATAGCAGCATTTAGTCCAACAACATATCATATCTTGTCATGTGACATTATTTGTTTCCACCTTGCCAGGATCCTTTTGTGTTTATTTGTAAGAACTTGGTTATTAAGACTTCATATAGATCTTTCTTAAACATCAGCTTTCATCAAATTATTTCAATAAATTTACATTCTGCTTATGATATGTATAATCAGCTTCAGTTGCCTTGAAAAACAAAAAACAACAAAAAACCCCCAAGCCAAAGAAAGAATAAAAATTATTGAAATGGGTCTCTATCCACTATCTGCTGAATAATGGAAGATTTACTTACTGTACTGAGGAAAAAAACATCAGAACAACAATACCAACCAAACATAGATCCTAGGGACTAAAGCACTACCCAAAGAGTTCACATGGCCTGACCCATGGCTCCAGCTGCATATGTAGCAGAGGATGGCCTTGTTGGGCACGAATGGGAAGAGAAGCACTTGATCCTGCCAAGGCTTGATGCCTCCAGTGTAGGGGAATGTTAGGGCACTGAAGGCAGGAAGGGGTGTGTGTGGGAACACTCTCATAGAAGAAGGGAGATGGGGATGGCATAGGGTTTATAGACCGGAAACCCAGGAAAGGGGCTAATATTTGAATTGTAAATAAAAAAATATCCAATAAAAAAAGAGTTGAAGAGCTAAGAAAAAATCAGAGAATTTAATAGGAATATACTCTTGTGTTCAATATACCTAATCATATTTTCCATACATATTTAACCTTTATTTCACAAATGACCATTATAAGTAGACCTGATCCTTGGGTTTTCATCTGAATTCCTATTTTGTAGTTTCATCATTTTAAAATACTCAAGCTAATATCCTCTGGAATGTACTCTTCTCTGGTATAGTTTTGTTTAATGTCACAGTTGACAGTATTGTCTGTGAATGACAAATCACCATTAGTACAAATACTGCCCCTTAGATCTTGATTAGATTAGTGGCAAAAGGTTTACTTTATTACTTACATTAATTCACTATATCACTGATGCTTTTCAATCTCTGATCTGATCTGTTAATATTTGGTCCCCTTAACTGAGTTGGTTCTACGTTAAGCCAAGTTTCCATCACACTGAGAGCATTGCCGTTTATTAATTGCACTGATTGCCAGTCAACGGATTTCCCTAACACCATTTTGCTGCCAGAACATCCACTGGCTGCCCTCCAGTGGACTTTGCTGATTACATGGGCAGGCTGCCTGCTTGCTTATCTTTCTGCTTACTGCCTACTGGCAGATTCCCTGAACACCACACTTGCTAATCCAGGCACTTATTAACAATTGCCAGAAAACTCTCACAGTATGTTTCCCATATCTTGATAAAGTCTCTGATCACTTGGTCTCTTGATTTGTCTTCTAAGTGATGATGGATGGTTTCAGGAAAGAATATAACTTTTGTTTTCATTTATGGTATATGCTTTTATTACATTGAGTTCATTAAACTATGTACTCACCACTCCTCCAGCTCTTTCTCTTGCTCCAAAATCTCTTTAAATATAATTAGCTAAATATAACATAATTTTACTTTACTACACATATGTAATTATTTTTTATCTATTATGCCTCAAGTATATAAACTTTTCAACTATAACTTTACATATTTCATACAGCCTTCAGTTCTATAGTTCTCAGCCAATTGATCACTATATCTTATTTTTTGTATTATTTTTAATATGCAAAATCATTATTGGCTCAAGAATTAGATTATTTTCAGTATAATTTTCCAACATAAATTACAAACTAATATCTTCAAAACAGGCATGCATACATTAAAGCCAACGCATTGGTCCAGGTTTCTTATGTATTGAAATGATGTTTAAGGGGATAATTTGCATCCAGTTCATTCTTTCAATCATACCATAACACAGTAATCTTTTCTTCAGTATCTTTTAAATTATATGTGTTTGATCACCTGGTATGTTATTTTCAACAAGTAAACTTTTTATTCATTCTTTAAATTATATTTGTATTTTCTTCCTGTCTTATGGTATGGAACTCATAGTTGATTACATCTATGTGAATTGAAATACAATCTGACTTTTAAGTATTTTGTTGAGCTTGATGCCTGTAATCTTATTTGTGACATTTCCCTGTTGAACATATAGTAAATTTTTGAGAAAAAAATGTGCTAAGTGCCTTACTTCCAGAAGAGATAGTTATATTTATTACTTACATCTCTGGGAGGCTGTAACACTTACAGTAAATAAATGTTTATCTACATTTCAAGCAAATGTATAAATTCTAGCTGATTTTCTTTAGGACTTGAGGAAATATTCTTCACAAATGCCACATTGTAGAAACACTGTAAGAGGTAATAGTTTATTTTGGATATTCCAATTTATATGCTCAAACAGCAGTATACTTATATTGCATTCATTGCCTCGAGGAAATGCATTTATTTTCATAAAGATCTATAGAAATATATTCAATTAACTGTTTTATTTTTTGGTTCCTTTATTCTCCATATACTATGAGCATCAGATGTTTATTTGAACCCCTTTTAGCTTAATTAAATGAGATATACTTTTTCATCTTTCAAAATGCCTACATGCTGTTATGAAGTAACATCAGGTCATTGCTTTAAACCCCTAGCACACCATTACTAAAACAGTGGTTTGGTTCCTTTTGCATTTTCTCAATAGATTCACCATTTGTGATTTGCTTATTCTACACGAGGTGAAGTAGTAACTTTCGCATGTATCTTTTCCTCATTTAATCCTCACAATTGCATTTTCAAGGCAAAATACACATTCAGGTGTCATGTAGCTTGGCCAAAAGACAAAAAGAAATATTTGATTTTCAATACTCTACAAATAACAATTTAGATTCTAAAACCTCTTTACACATCATTGCACTTTTGCATTTAATATTCTAGAAAATTCAAATACCCAAACGTAGCCTAAAGTTAATTGAAAAGAACTTTGGTGGGTTAGTGGGCGAATGGAGACACAATAAAACAAAGAAAGAGATATATCCTTCGAGGAATCCATGTGGTACATGCCAAGAACCTCCCGACCTGGAGAGGGCAGTGGCAGGGGCAGAGAGTAGGTCTCTGGAGTGACTTTAAAATCTGAGGATCTACAGATGGACTAGCTGTCTAACTATGCTGAAATGTTGATGATATCTTCTAAAAAGTCCTATAAACTTTCTTGCTTTTCTGAGGGTAAAAAGCTGCTGGCTTAGGCCATTGACACTTGTAGCCTAATAGCTGGGAATTAAATAATATGACCTTTGCACTGTAGTCAGAAGTCAAAGGAAGAAAAAGGGACACTTTGAATAATGATTATATTGTTTATTACTAAGTTGTAAAACTGTTTCCTATGAAAGCTATCTAAGGGGAAAAGGAGAAAGTGGGGAAAGAGAAAAAAATTTTTTGAATAAGTGTTCTGTAAAAAAAAAAAACAAAAATCAAACAAACAAACAAACAAAAAAACCCTTAGTTTCTCAGTTCAGTTCCTCTCAGCTCTGTTCCCTTGACTCCTCTCTTTGTCCTCAGCACTTAAACATCCTTCAGAATAAATGATTACATGTTAAAAAGTTCATAACAAGTTCACACAAAAATCAAATCATAAATTGAAATAGAAGTTTACAACACAGAATGTTTACATGCATATCCATCAGGAGTAATTATATGACTAAACATCCATAACCTGTCTGTCATAGCTTCACAGGTTCACTGAAGGTTTCAAACCATAACTAAGTTATTAGTGAAGTTTTGTATAGATAATCCCAGTCAATACTTTATCTTCTGTCCTAGCACCTATAATCAAACATTAGTTCCCTTTTTATGACCTTTGATTAATTGTTTTACAACTTCTTGGAATGCGCTATGAGTAGGAGAAAGTCTGGTTATGATACAAGAGACAATTAACTGGTGACATATGGGAGACTGATAGAGCTCTCATTGCACTTTTGACTATCAAAAAGGAATCTAATAGTAGTCCCACTATAAGACAACTTAATAATCACTGGTATAATTTTAGGAATTTTTATAGAGTCATCATTAAGAATTAAAAAAATCATCTATTTGTCTATGGAGCATCACTACAAGACAATAGATCTGCACAGATCTGTTCAAAAGTGGTGGGCTAATACCTAGTCAGAGTGTGTGTGTGTGTGTGTGTGTGTGTGTGTGTGTGTGTGTGTGTGTTTTAAAATAATAGGAAAAGCATATTAATAGCAGGAATCTTTCCTAAAATGAATTCTCTTACATCTTGTCTGTAAGAGGAAATCTGTCATTAATTAATCTGAAACAGACCATCTCAGAAAGATCATCTGCTAGTTATTAACTTGTTCTATTATGGCTCCTTACAGGAACATAAATAAGTGTTCATTGTACGAGTCTTTTCATTTTTTGCTTGAAATTTTCATGATAAATTCTGAATGATATTTTCGGTTATGGGAAGGTTTACACATGATGTTTTGCCCTATACCTTTAGGCCTTATTTTTCTTGTCCTGTGATTGGTTGGTACATAACAAAACAGAACACAGTCTCTAAATTTTGTTCCTTCTTACTTTCTGGAACCTCAATATCAATTGAAAATCAGGTTTGTGGGGTTGGGGATTTAGCTCAGTGGTAGAGCGCTTGCCTAGGAAGTGCAAGGCCCTGGGTTTGGTCCCCAGCTCCGAAAAAAAAAAAAGAAAAGAAAATCAGGTTTGTTTTCTTTGCTTATAAAGCAGAAGAAAAGTCTCCACTTCCTATTATGTGAAAATTAAATAGCAGAATAATGTGAAAGCATTTAAAAAAACTTGCATGTGTTAAGATTGAATTAATACCAGCTGCTATTACTAATCCTACTCTGCAGGTGTAGTTTACTTATATTGTATTATATTGCACTGTCAATCAAAAGAGCACCCAAAAACCAAACAGAAAATGTGTAGTTTCATTTTAGTCTTTGACATTAATTAATATTTGAAATATTGGAATGGGATATATATATATATATATATATAATTTCTGTATATTTAATTTGTTCATTTCAAGATCAGTGTCATAATCAATGTGAGTTATTTTATAACTGTTATTTATATATTTATTTATTCTTCCTTGTGTATGTGGTGTGAAGGGGCATGCATAGACCATGGTGTTCATTTGGAAGTCAGAGGGCATGTTGCTGAAATAAGTTTTCTCCTTCCACCTTGTGAGAACCAGGGATTGAACTCAGGCCATTAATCTTAGCAGAAAGTGCCATTAGCATCTTCTTGGTCCTCATTGTGAGTACTTATGTGGTGATTATTTAAATTAAAAACTGAACATTGAGTGGTGATCTCCTAAATACCTAGAAATTAAACTGATATCTCCTTAATGTTTAGACATCTCCTAAATTTTCATAAATCTTACATTGATTTGGAAGAAAGATAGATACTTACCTTCATATATATGAAATGCTTGTAAATTAAAAGCACACTGAAATACTATTTCTCTGGTTTGCACCTTTGCTTACTGATGTTTATGACTTATAAAAAGGGCAGAAAGTTACAATGCAACATATTTTAAGCAAATGCTATATGTGTTTTTCCTTCAAAATATGATGCTACATACATGATTTGGTTAACTAACAAAAATAAATCTTTTAGTTTACTCAACAATGGAGTCATTTTGAGCCAAATTTCATAATCAATTGTGTATATTCATGCTACCACCAACAATGTAAAGCAATAAATAGCATATAATCGTATTTAAAACCCTGAAGGTTTAAAAAATATGCCTGCTTTATATGTCTTTTTTATCATGTAAGCATAATGTGTGCTTTATGAATAAGATCATGAAATATAAATTGTAAAAAATCTAACTTAAATCTTGTTTGGGAAACATTTGCCATTTAAGTCACCTTATGAATACAAACAAATTTCTTTATTTTGATATATATTCAAACAGATATTTTGCATCAGACAATATCATTGTGGAAACATCACTTATTCCTTTGCACTTTACCAAAAATAAACACATGCTGAAAACTCCAGTGTGGCACATGGTTGGTTATTCTTTTCAACCATATTAATTTCATAAGAAAGGGCCTCAATGTGTAGCCCAAGCTAGACTTGCAACTCAATATGAAAAGTTCTCACTGTGTAGCCCTAGCTAGCCTTAAAACTCAGTATCAGGTTGTCCTCACATTAACTACAGTAACTGAGATCCACCTACTTATGCCTGCTTTTCGTTTTTTTCTTTCTTTTTTTTTATTTATTTATTTTTTTATTAACTTGAGTATTTCTTATATACATTTGAGTGTTATTCCCTTTCCGGTTTCGAGGCAAACATCCCCTCCCCCCTCCCCATCCTTAAGGGTGTTCCCCTCCCCATCCTCCCCCCATTGCCCCCCTCCCCCAACAATCTAGTTCACTGGGGGTTCAGTCTTAGCAGGACCCAGGGCTTCCCCTTCCACTGGTGCTCTTACTAGGATATTCATTGCTACCTATGAGGTCACAGTCCAGGGTCAGTCCATGTATAGTCTTTAGGTAGTGGCTTAGTCCCTGGAAGCTCTGGTTGCTTGGCATTGTTGTACATATGGGGTCTAGAGCCCCTTCAATCTCTTCCAGTTATTCCTCTGATTCCTTAAATGGGGTCCTATTCTCAGTTCAGGATGCTGCTGCATTCTATGTATTTGCTGTATTCTGGCTGTGTCTTCCCAGATGTATCTGTATCCTGCTCCTGTCAGTCTGC